>NC_041362.1:684984-792484 GCF_900634415.1 Cottoperca gobio
GACTGATACAGATACAGATACAGATACAGATATAGATACAGATACAGATACAGATATAGATTGCTCTGAGCTGCTGTACCTTGAGTTGCACCTGGACGATCCTCAGCTGTTTCTGGGACTCGGCTGCCTGCCTGTTGGCGTGACTCAGCTGGATCTCCATCTCGTTCAGGTCCGCATCCATCTTCTTCTTCACCCTCAGTGTGTCGTTCCTGTTGCGCACCTCGGCGTCCAGCGTGGCCTGCATGGACTCCATCACGCGCTGGTTGTTCCTCCTCAGCTGGTCGATCTCTTCGTCTTTCTCCGCCACTTTTCTGTTCACTTCGGCCTTCACCTGGTTCAGCTCCATCTGCGCACACAGGATCTTAGACTCCTCTTGCTCCAGGGAGGCCTTTAAGAACATCCACTGTTACTCACACTAATGCCGAAGACACATTTAAAGCTTATGTTTGTCGTCATTTATACCTCAGCTTCTTCCAGAGTGGTTTGCATGTGATATTTCTCAGTCTCCACCTGCTTCTTGAACTTCTCCAGCTCGTGAATCGTCTTCCCGCCCTCCCCGATTTGCTCTGTCATGTCCGACATCTCCTCTGGGATTACAAACAATCAATCACTGATTTAAATATGTTTCTCACAAACTATTGTTTTCCCACAATAAGATTTCACTTACGTTGCAAGATTTTATTTTCCCTTTTCATCATCTCCAGATGATTCAACGCTTCTTCGTACGAGTTCTTCAGTTTGAAGAGTTCAGTGCTCAGAGATCGACATTCTTTCTGGGCGCTTTCGAGCTCGGCCTGAGACTCCTCGTACTTCTGCTTCCACTCGGCCAGAATCTGAACTCATCGAAACATTAGCAAGTAAGGATGTGCACGAATCCCGACACATGTGTCTTCTAGATTTTATATAATGTCTGTGACCGCCTGAGCAGTGCAAAACAGTTTTGGTAGAAAAGAAAAAGCTTCTACAAAGAGATACAACACAGCAGCAGGTGTGATGATTTACTAAACGAGCTGAAAAACATTTTAATGCAACATTTCAAACGTTTAGAATCAACCCATTAATTCAGATTTATACAGTATATATATATACATATACTGTATATATGTGTATATTTTGCTGGTTGAACAGATACAGATACAGACGCAGATACAGATACAGACGCAGATACAGATACAGATACAGATACAGCAGCTGTATTTGCTCGTGTTATAAAGAAACTCATGTGGTATTAAGAAAAGATAAACACCTTGTCAAAGTTTCTCTGCTTCTTGTCGAGGGCGGCTGCTAAGCTGTTGGAACGCTCCACGTCCACCATGAGATCCTCCATCTCGTTCTGCAGTCGCTGTTTCGTTTTCTCCAGCAAGGCGGACTTTGAGTTCATCGCCTCGACTTGTTCTTCGGCCTCTTGCAGACGCTGAGCGAGCTTTTTCCTGTCAACAATAAAAACACTGTTACAGATCCTAAAGCTTGGGACAGAATCATTCCTGTACAAATTAATTCAATCATTTTCCCATGTATTTATATATATTCTATAAAAAAAAAAAGAGGAATCCACTGTATTCAAATTTTACCAATTTGTTAAGGGACTAACAATATAGTCAACATTACAACCAATATGACAGATATCAGTGATTTTGGAAGGTCATTTATGGAAACTCCCTTGGACTTTATTCAAGTTAAAGACTCGCAAAATAAAGTTTTTCCTAAAATCAGTATGAAAAATCAGAAAACAATTAAATAAAATCTTTAAAAAACTCTCTTTGAATAAATGTTTTTCCAGTGCCCTGTTTCCCTCTTGATAGGAAAATACAGGTAATACTGATTATAATACCGAGTGTAAAGCACAGCAGGAGACAGGAGACAGGGCAGAAGGCCAGACAGGGTTAACAAAGAAGTGTTAAACCCAGCAGGGGACAGGAGGTGAACTGCACTTTCTAAAGAACAGGCTCCCAGCCTGGTAAATTAATACTTCTATAGCGGAGTCGATTGAATTAGCATCATCTAAAACCTGAGCTGATTGCTTACATCTGTGTTTTCTGCAACCCCCATGTTGTAGAACAACGGAAAACTGACCTGGAAGCTCTTCATGGCTTCCTGTGTGTGAATATGTATATATATTAGGGCTGAGAGAGTTGCTTCTCGGAGTAGCACAGCAGACCTTACAAACCTGTATTTGTGTGAGTTTTATTGATCATCCTTTGTATGAAATAAAACTTGGCTTCTTCTTATAAGAATATTGATCAAGACTTTATTTGAATTGAATCCTGACTTCATGGCGTTATTAAGAATATTTTTCTAACACCTCTCTACATATTAGTTGACGTTTAATATTAAAGTCTGACTATTGATTACTTTGCCTCCTCAAGCTCCTCGGTGCGTTGGATGGCGTCCGTCTCGTACATGTTCCTCCACCGAGACACCTCGCTGTTGGCTTTGGACAGACTACGCTGCAGTTCGGCTTTGGCCTCCTGCTCCTCCTCAAACTGTTCCCGGAGGAGGTCGCAGTCGTGACGGGACGACTGCAGACTGTGAGCCAGGGCGTTTTTAGCCTGGCAAGGAGAACAAGCAATGAGAAGAAAAACGCTAAGAGAAGCTGAAGAGTGTTTGCAAACCTTTTGGTACCTTCGTCTCCTCCTCGATCCGTCGCTTCAACTCATCTATCAGAGTCGTGAATCCCTGTTTTCCTCTGGTCAGCTGAGAGATGAGACTCTCTCTCTGCTCCATCTGTCGCGAATACTCCGCTAAAACCAGGAAATATGTTTCAATTAAAACCCATGCTGGAATGTAAATAATTACTAGTAATGTTTTGTTTTGTTCTGTTGATTGGACCAAACAAACATTGTGAAGGTGTTTTATTTCTCATAAGAATCATTAGTAAATAATTCAAAACATTTTTTTAATAAAGGATCTGAATACTTCCTCTGTAGCTTTATCAATTTCAGCAAAAGGAGAAAAGTAATTACCATTCTCAGTTTGAAAATGAGCCCTCTGATTGGTGAGATCAGACATTTGGCGCAAGTTTTCATCATTTTTCGTCTTTAGCTCCATAAACTGATCTTCAAGTGAACGACACGTCTTCTCCAGGTTCATCTAAAAGTGTGTAAAGGGAAGTCAGTTGTGATGAACTTTGTACATGTAGGAACATGTAACACACACATTAATGCAGCAGGAACATGTAACACACACATTTAGAGTCTCTAAGAGTACAATGGGAGCCAGAGCCTTCAGCTATCAAGCTCCTCTCCAGTGGAACCAGCTTCTGGTTTGTGTTCGGGAGGCAGACACACTCTCCACATTTAAGAGTAGGCTAAAGACTTTCCTTTTTGATAAAGCTTATAGTTAGGGCTGGCTCAGGCTTGCCTTGGACCAGCCCTAGTTATGCTGCTGTAGGGATAGACTGCCGGGGGACACCTCCCTGCTCTCCTCCTTCTCTTCCTCTCTCCTCCCCTCCCTCTCTTCTTCTCCCTCTCTATCTGTATGCATTTATGTAAATGTATGTTACTAACTCATCATCCGGGGCATCATCCCCGGAGTGTCTGTGTCTCATGTGGCAGGTTGCCACTGATAAAGTTTACGTCAGGATCACGAATCGTGACAGCGCTTGCTGCCCTGGTCCTGCTGGACACCGGGAAGCCTTTTTGACATTTTCCTGGATTCATCCAAACTTTCTCTTTTTCAACACAACATGATTTCTGTCAAATGTTGTATTTGTACTATGTTGTTTATCCTGTACACACGACATCTATTGCACGTCTGTCAGTCCTGGGAGAGGGATCCCTCCTCAGTCTCTCCCTGAGGTTTCTTCCATTTTTCCCCCTTTAATTATGGGGTTTCTTTTAGGAAGTTTTTCCTTGTGCGAAGTGAGGGTCTAAGGACAGAGGGTCTAAGGACAGAGGGTCTAAGGACAGAGGGTCTAAGGACAGAGGGTGTAAGGACAGAGGGTCTAAGGACAGAGGGTGTAAGGACAGAGGGTCTAAGGACAGAGGGTCTAAGGACAGAGGGTCTAAGGTTAGAGGGTGTCGTATCCTGTACAGTCTGTAAAGCACACTGAGACAAATGTATAATTTGTGATATTGGGCTATACAATTACATTTGATTTGATTTGATTTGATTTGATTAATGTAACAGGAACATGTAACACACATTAATGTAACAGGAACATCAGATATAATATAAAACATTTACTGCACAATCAGTACTTTTACTTAAAGTAGATTTTGTTGATACATACATGGTTTTGAATGCAAGACTTTTACTTGTAACGGAATAGTTTAAAAGCATGGTATTAGTACTTTTACTTCGGTAAACATCTGGCTAATACCATAATCCAAATAGAAAAATCCCACCTTGGTTTTTGCAACTGTTTCCATATTAATGGACAAATCGTCGATATCCATCTTCATCTCGCTCTTTTCCTTTTCCAGTTTCTGTTTGATCCTCTGCAGGTTGTCGTTCTGCTCCCCCATCTCAGCCATTCTGTCCGCCTGCTTCTTGCGCAGCGCGGCGGTCGTGGCCTCGTGGTGCAGTGTGGACTCCTCCAGGTCACGCCGTAGTTTGAGGAACTCTGTTCCCCGCTTCTTGTTCATCTCTATCTGTGCGGCGGTGGCTCCTCCGGCCTCGTCCAGCCTCTCGCTGATCTCCTCCAGCTCCCTCGTCAGATCACTCCTCTGCTTCTCGATCTTCGCCCGAACGGCCCGCTCGGCCTCGACTTCTTCCTCCAGCTCTTCAATACGAGCCTTAAACCAAAACATACAGCATTGCATACCATGAGGGCTGTCATCAGTCTGATTAATGCATGACTTTAATGTGACTTTTATTACATGGAGCTCCTTCATCTTCTTCTGAAGCTGGTTGTTAATCGTTTGCTCGTCTGCAATTTTGCTGAGCAGCTCGTTGTTTTCAAATTCTTTTCTGCAAGGACAAAAGAAACAAGATTGTCATCAATCAGTCAAATCAAATCAGAGCCCAATATCACAAATTACAAGTTTGTCTCAGGGGTCTTTATAGACTGTGCAACATACGACCCCCCTCTGTCCTTAGACCCTCGCACCGCACAAGGAAAAACTCCCCAAATTAAACCCTACAATTTAAAGGGGAGAATGTTATAAACCTCAGGGAGAGACTGAGGAGGATACTTCTCCCAGGACGGACAGACGTGCAATAGATGTCGTGTGTTGAGAATAACAACATAGACAGTCCATGTAACAAAAATTATAATGTGATCATATATGAAAAAGATGAATTCAGGAGGATGTCAAAAGCTTCCAGGTGCCTCCAAAAATTATACATGAACTACTGCAACAAGTGCAGCCACGATTCATGATCAGACGTAACCTTTAATAGTGGCAGATGAGAGACACAAAATCTCCAGATGCTGAGTTAGTAACATGCATTTAAGGGACACAAGTCTAAGCCTATAGAAGCGTAACTAGGGGCTTGGTTCAAGAAAAGCCTGAGCCAGCCCTAACTATAATCTTTACCACAAAAGTCTTCAGCCTGCTCTTAAATGTGGAGAGAGTGTTTGCCCTCACAAACACAAAGGGGAGCTGTCAGCTGCGAGCATTGAGATGTCAGTTTAAAACTCAAGATGTATTATTCTCATACTTAGCTTACTTCTTAATCTTCTCATCAGATTGTTGTTTGTCATTTTCAAGGTCCCATCAGGGATTCTTGAGCAAGCTTCAGATCCCCCTCGAGCTTCCTCTTGGCTCTCTCCAGGTCCATTGCGGATCTTCTTTTCTTGCTCCCAGTGAACCCTCGAGCTTGAAAGCAAATTGTAAAAAAGTTAATTTAAGATGTCAAGTGACACCATGAATGTATTAGTATCAGCTACTCACATCATTCACTTGCTGTTCAGCTTAGCCTTGGCTTTGGTCAGAGAGTGGACTTTGTCTTCCTCCGCTTGAAGATCATCCAGCGCCTGTTGATGAGCCTCCTGAAGCTCTCGCTTCTCTTTGGTCAGTTTTCCAATGTTTTCATCCTGAGCAGCCAGCTCCTCCATTAGGTTTTTAACCTGCAATAAGTAGTATGCATGAATTATCAACACAAATCAGAGAAGAAAAGCACATAGTTCTTCCAACGCTAGAGAAACACCAACTCTGAGCAGGTAAAATAGAGCAAGCAATAAAAACTAAACTTAATTATTGCCTTTTAAAATAATTACGGTTTTGTAAGGTGACTACAGCTGTCAAACGGAGTATTCGAATAAAACCCACAAAAAAATACATGTGGTTGCAAGTGCAAAATACAAATACAATACAAAAGAATGATAGCATTTTATGTAAAATAGTCCAAGCCCAAACCAATCTGGGAACCAATTATTGGAAAAGTTGTATTTCTTTGGGAATGTCAAACATGGAATTAATCAAATTAAATATGGATGAGATGAAAACTTCATCCTCATACTCTGTACTCTGAACCTTTTGCCCATTCCTTTGATTTTACAGATTTCTGCCACAATGCTACCACTTTTAGGAACTCTTCCGATTTAATTCAGATATACTGTACATATCTTTGCACAGTAATTCTAAACATTTTTATTGTAATTAATTTTTTGTATATGTATGTTTCCTGTACACATTTTCTATAATATATATATTTCAATATTTGCTCCGATTTCTCCATTTAAATTTATTTTTCTGTGTTTACGTTATGCACCATTAAAATCAAAGCAAATTCTTTGTATGTGAAACCTTCTTGGCAATAAATTCAGATTCTGAAAACGTGTTTGAACTTTACTGGGGAAAATCAACCAGAAATTGGGCCGTGGTTTAGAGGTTATTAGCAAAAAAGCAAAAGGCTTTATAAATGCATCTGCTTCAAATCCCATCTGGTGCACATTGGCCCGAACTTATGACGAAAATTCCATTAAAATGCTAAGTTGTTTTAAGATACCCTGCTCCGTTACAAACCTTGTTTTCTGAGGCATGTTTCTCCTTCTCAACTTTAGCCAGAGTTATCTCCAGGTCATCGATGTCCTTTTTAAGTTCAGAGCATTCGTCTTCGAGCTCCGCTTCTTGGCGGTCAGTTCGGCATTCATCTCCTCCTCGTCCTCCAGTCTCTCGGTCACCTCTTTGAGTTTGGCCTCCATCTGGAATTTGCTCTTGATCAACCCTTCGCACCGCTCCTCTGCGTCGCAAGAATTTCTGAGTCCTATGAAAAAGAAAGAACAATAATGTTTGATCGCTTGGATTGATTTGACGTAGATCAGTAGCTTATATTTTAGGTTGACACTCACAGATTGGACTTGCAGAAGGAGGTTATTCTTCTCCTGCAAAAGAGAAACCATTTTCTCTTCCAGATCCTTCCTCTTGGAGTCTGACTTTACCAGGTCGTCTTTACTTTTGACAAAGTCGTCTTTCATGGTCACCATCTCCTTTTCGGTCTCTGCGCTCTTCAGAAGTGGCTTTATTTTAAAGAATAGCTTCATCCACGGCCAGTTTTTCACATTCATGAACGAGCGCAAGTTATACTGCAGAATCCAGACGCAGTCTCTGTAAGATAAAGTTTTTAGTGATACTGGTTTAGTTTCTGTCCCAGCATTTTTTTTTTTGGTGCTGACCTTACTTTTAGCAATTAAGTTGGAGATTTCTTTTCTCATGAGATAACCCCGACACACTGCTGAGTCTGGGTCACGAGAGAAACTAGCTTTTCATCTCGCAGCTCCTCCAGAGTGCCGAGTAGGCCAGCTTTTGAAGAAGACCTGAAACAATAAAGTGTAGGAAAGTGCATAATATCCATTAAAGTGAATCAATGGACCTCAGGCAGGAAGCGATATATGAACAGATTCGCTCCTAATTCTGTAAGTTTATAGATTTACCAATGTTTTTTGTATTTTTGCTCTTTTCATAGGTAAGAGAAAATGTTACGAGTGGTCAAGAGAAGAGAGAAAAAAAACATCTGGTTTTGAAAATCAACAAATTGCCAATAATAAAACAATCGGCCACACGCCTCCAATTAAAGCTTTTAGAAGGTAACCTATGAGTCATTTAGACACCTACCTTTGTAGCCCCAAATCTGTACTGAGTGTGGTCAAGGTCAATCGAACCAAGAAGCTTCTCAGAAGCTTTCCTTCCGTCGATGAACTGTCCCTCAGGAAAGGCACTGGCATTGAGGATTTTGTATCTGTTCAAATTTGAGTAAAGATAGATTATCACAAACAGCATCAGTTATGTTTATGTCGTTCTTTCAGGTAGGAATCGATGCAGACCTCTGTTTGAAGTCAGCATAAATGATCCTGCTCGGGAATCCCTTCCTGCAAATCCTGATACCTCCAGCACGCCGTTACAGCGCAGCTGGTGGATGACTAGGTGATTGTCCATGATACCTACAGTGAAGTCAACATTAACTCATTGGCAACAGACACTAGGAGCATATTTCAACATCATGTTTTGTATCTTTAAATGCACCAACAAGCGCATATGTCCGTAAATCTGTACCTGGTGTTTTAACCTCATTTGGAATTAGGCAACGCACAAAGTGAGGATGGGTGCTCCTAAGTTGGTCATGAGTTTTCCAGATTTTCCTGTAGGAGATTAATTGTCATTACATCTTTGCAGATAAGAAGCCATATCTAAACAGATTAACACTTCTGTACCCTGAAAACTGCAGACACCGTCTGAAATGAACCGCCCTTCTTCTTTACTCCTTTCTTTGCAGTTTTTTCCACCATCTCCACCCGATTCTACAATGCAGAGAGAATAATTATTTGGCATTTGCGAATGTGTGAAGCCCGGTACCTGTTGGGGCGGGTCTTTTGATAAATCATTGTCTTAATCATATTAAGAATTCAGTTTCTGTCTTTTGAAAATGTTGTACCTCCTTCAGCCCCAGAAAAGGAAGCATACAAGAAGGAAAGCAGTTTTCATTGATGACTTCTGGTAAAGCTGCACCACAGACTCATTCAGAGGGTCTTTGTTCTTCTCCAGCCAGCCGGTGATGCTGTAGTCCACGGTGCCGGCGTAGTGCAACAGAGTAAAGTGAGCCTCGGGCTTTCCTTGACAACCTTTGGCTTTTGGAAAGCATTGTTTTTTCCAAGATGCTGGTCGTAGAGTTTGTTCTTAAAAGAAGTGTCTGAGGCCTTGGGGGAACATACACTCCTCTTCAAGGATGGAGAAGATGCCCATTGGCTGTTGAATGTATCACAGACATACATTAAGTTATGTGTGTAAAATGTGACAAAATCATAGAAGTAGAATAGGAGTAGAACGGACATTCCCATTCAAATCAAAATAGCAGGATTGTCAGAGTTGCGGCCAGTTTTATGTACATGGTTTTCATTGCGACTGTTGTAGGAATGTAGTCATGGGAATGACCAGAGAAAAGAGACGCCGCACTGACAGCCAATTTCCTATATCTGTGTCACATGGACTTCATCATGGCCACGCCCTTTTAGGAGACTAGCTTGAGGTCTGAGTCGCTTAGCTCCAATGGGAGAAGTGAACGTGAGCACAGATTTTGACCGATTCTTTCGGGCCCATAGTCACCAAAGTAAATATTGGACCCATCTTTCACAAGCCACATATCTTCAGAACATTCTAACACTAATATGGCATTTTTCAGACAGACAAATCAGGAAAAAATGTACTTTGTCCGAGACCAATTTGTCTGTCTCAGCAACAAACTCTTGAGAAATCTGGCAACACAGCGAGTTAACATCAACATTTTAAGCTAACATCAACTAACGTTCGTGCACGCCCTAGCTAACTAATATCCGTAATGCTAAACATGTTCTTTAGCTGTGTAAATATCTAATGTTAGCCAAATCAATTCTAAAAACAGTTGAACGTGCCTATTTAGGCGACAGGAAGTGTATACCTATGATTACCATTGGCGCCGATTGTAATGCGCTATCTTCAGTTACAGAGCATCTTTGAGAGGGCTTACTCCATACAAACCCACGTCCGTTCTACTCCTATTCTATTTCTATGGATACAATATATATTAGTATATAGACTGTTGTGCAGAAAATGAATCCTACCTTTTCAATGAGCTCAATGCAGGCTGCTAAGTCCATACCAAAGTCAATGAACTCCCAGTCAATCCCTTCTTTCTTGTATTCCTCTTGCTCCAACACAAACATGTGGTGGTTGAAAAACTGTTGCAGCTTTTCGTTGGTGAAGTTAATGCAGAGCTGCTCCATGCTGTTGTACTAAATAAGAAGAATGATATATCAACAGGAAACTGAGAATCATCATCAGCGTAAACTGAACTTAACTCACATCGAATATTTCAAATCCAGCGATGTCCAACACGCCAATGAAAAACTGCCTCGGTTGCTTCGTGTCCAGCATCTCATTGATTCGTATAACCATCCACAAGAACATCTTCTCATAGATGGACTTGGCTAGAGCTCCAACTGAATTGGTGACCTGATAAGGAGAGTTTGAGGATGCATGAACACTAAATGTATATTTCTATCAGTTTGACATAACGGTTTAGCTAGCAACTGATGCTAACATGTTCACTATGCGAACACTAGCATTGGGTATACATTTGCACTACTTACTGTACATCACTTTGTGCATTATTTTCTTATACAAGTCCACCTCATGATGCATAATCACTTTACTGTGGCAGTACCTGGGGGACTGTCTGGCCCTTGGTGACATATTCATTCCCCACTTTCACTCTGGGGTAGCAAAGTCCTTTCAACAAGTCAGCAGAGTTGAGAGCCATGAGGAAAGCCACTTTGTCCGCCACTGAGAGATAAACATTACACCTTTTGTTAATATTTGCATGTTTTCATTGATAACAGAAAGACTAAAGTTAGAAGTCTCACCCTCGGTGCCGTCGGGCTCCGCCTGCTCCTCCCGCTGCTTCTGCTTGAACTTCATGTTCCCATAATGCAACACAGCGCCAGTCAGTTTGTAGATGGACATTTTCTCGTCGTAGGTGAAGCCCAAAACATCAGTGGCAGACTGTTAAAATAAATGTAGAGTTAGGAGAAGCCAAATGCATGTGTCTTAATGTGGCGGAATGTTAAAATGTCCCAACTGGCCACAGTTAGCCCAACATATGGTGATTACAGATATAACTTGGTGTTTTACTCTAATAAATAAACTGCAAGAAAATAAATATTCTTACACCTATTTTCCATATTAAACAGAAAAACACAACTGGACATCTTCTGAAGTGACCCTCTTTCACAGATTTCACGTTTTCTATTTGTTTTGGACTTTTTGTTTTAGGTCACTGTAAAACATTTAAAGCTCCGACCAGGATGAGGATTTTCAGAAACTCATTTTTCCCTGTTGACGGGCAAAACAGAGTTTTCAGCTTGTAACGTCAGAGTGTGCAGCGTTATCTCTTTTGTGAGGCGTCATGTTGGCGGACGTTTCTTTGCAGGACTTTTATTATTATATATTGTTATTCTTCCACTATATTGAGGAACAGAGGTGTCGCCGGTGTGTGTGTGAAATAAACCCTTAATTCACCAAGTTAGACTTTGCAGATTGTACTGTTTTTCCGACCGTCTGCCTCAATACGCCTGCGGAGCATCGCCGCTCTCTCGTTCTTCGGAGGCAGAAAATCGCCCCAAAAAACAACGCTGATGTACTTAGCCGATATGTTTGCGTCGAAAGCGACAGACAAGAGATGACTCACATCGGTGGCCAACAGCTCTTCTTTGTCGTCGATGCTGGCCACAGTGATCTGCCCCTGGCTGATCATGGGGAAGTCATACGGGTTTGTTGTGATGAGAAGCATTTCTGAAGAGAGAGACAAAGACTTATTTTCCTGAATGTATTCTTCATAATGTCTTAATGTGATGAGGAGATATTGTCTTCAGAATACCTATCAGGTCTGGTTTGTGGCCAGTCATTATCTGGTAGAAGATGTGGTAGCTCCTTTCTTCAGTCAACTGGAACGCCACTCTCGACTTCTCCAGCAAATCTAGATCGAATTATATATTAAATGATCATCTTAAGTTGGGCTGTGTATCGATAGCCAAATAACCCAGTACCAAGAAGTATCTGAACTTCTCTCGTTACCTGCATTCAATCCTTTTTCTACACAGATTCAGAAAGAAATGACTATTTATAGGATTTTGCTCACAGCCAATCGATTTAATGCAACATGTGATGTCCAACTGCTGCAGCAGCTACAACCCGTGCAGTCTGTAGTTTAGTGAAGTCGAGCGCGGTGTGTTATAATATATATATATAATCTCTCCACCGAGTCCTGGGTCTTCCCCGGGGTCTCCTCCCAGCTGGACGTGCCTAGAACACCTCCCTAGGGAGGCGCCCAGGTGGCTCCTTACTAGATGCTGAACCACCTCAACTGGTTCCTTTCAACGCAAACGAGCAGTGGTTCTACTCCGAGTCTCTCACGGATGGCTGAGCTTCTCACACTATCTCTAAGGGAGACGCCAGCCGTCTGAGAAAATGGGTTGTGCCAATTTGAAGAAATTCCTTCAAGGCGTTCCTGAGATATTCTGCGTTCACAGGAATAATTCATATGTGAGGTCACAATGACCTTGACCTTTGACGTTTGACCTCTGACCCCCCAAATCTAATCAGTTCGTCCTTGAGTCCAAGTGGACGTTTTTGCCAAATAAAAAAATAAAAATCCCACAAGGCGTTCCTGAGATATTGAGATGCCCAAATTCATATTGAGATAAAACAAAATACAAATGCCAACAAATGTATTTGATTTAAAATACGCTCCTGGTATCGGTATTAATTTAAACGTACTCATATTGGTACTGGTACTGTAATTTTTTTAAACGATACCCAGCCCTGATTTAAATATAATATACATTGTATTATATTTAATACAATTTACATATAATGAACATTATTAATGTGAAAAAATTAACTTACAGGTTTCAATATCAGCAGAAGCCAGTTTTCCTGTAGTTCCAAAGTGAATCCTGATGAATTTACCCTGAAAAATATAAAACTCTCTGTGAATTGCAGCAGAGAACATGAGAGTGATGATACAGATTTTGGGAATAATAAAAGACGAACTGTCTCATACTTACAAATCGAGAGGAGTTATCATTCCTCACAGTCTTGGCGTTCCCAAAGGCCTCCAGCAAAGGGTTCGCTGAAATGATTTGATCCTCCAGCGTCCCCTGGAAGAGCACATCCGGTGTCATCACAATCCCTCTGTAGTTTTATTTATATTGTTATAAGGTTAACATCTTGTTGAGGGATTACCTGTATTTTACAAGACGAATGCTCTTTCTTGTCGCCACCAGCCACAGCGATTGTCGCAAAGTACTGGATGACACGTTTGGTGTTGACAGTCTTCCCTGCACCAGATTCTCCACTGTGAACACAGAACAAAACAGAGACCTTAAGAAGAAGAAAGAAATCATGCTGTACATTTGTTATTATTTAATGAATTGGAAGACACATTTGTATTAATATGCAACACGACTCACGTGATCAGGACAGACTGGTTCTCACGATCTGTTGATGATAAAAACAAGCTTCAGGGTCTCAGTGAAGTGATGGATCAGTTTAAAGTGGCTTTAAGACTGCAATGGGACATTTAATGAACCACATGTTCCAACAAAAGCGTGATTAGTTTTGTATATTTCACTTTTGAGATTTTTGTTTTTATGTCTGAAGCTTCTTCCTGGTTTGAAGTTTGGATAAATGTCACATCCTTCTGTGCACCAATCAAGATTTAACAAAATTGAATTTGAGCTGCAGAACACGTCAATTAAATCTGATCAAACCCCAATGAAGCATAACAACTGAGTAAAACTGATTTGTTTCTTATGTTATAGAGAAATATTCAAGTTTTAAAAACCGAGTTTCGATTTATCGGTATTTACGATAACCGTGAACCATCGGTAAAGATTGACCAACAATGAGTTCAAAGGTGAAGTTAGCAAAATATTTGGACAATTTCATGACAAAGGTTTTGCATTTGATAGAATTTTGACAATTGAAATGACAACACTGCAGCACAATTACATAAATATAGACATGTTTACAAAGCATTTCTCTGAAGGTTCAACACTTTGTTTGAATACAGTTGTGACAGATTTCCTCATATCTTTGGTTTAAACGAAGTCTGAAAGCTCTACACTTCTGTGAGAGGCTGAAATAACTCCTCACTCTTTATTACCTGTGAGCATATTTTGGTATGCATTATCAGAGACGGAGAAGATATGTGGCGGCGCCTCCATGCGCTTCTTCCCTCTGTAGGCCGACACCACCTTTGGCTCGTACACCGGCAGCCACTTGTAAGGGTTCACAGTGACACAGAAGAGGCCGGAGTACGTCTGCAGAGGAGAGCAGACAGTATGTGAGGAGAGAGAGATAATCAGATTAAAGAGGTGAAAATGTCCCTCTTATTACGTACATAAATCATCCACGCTGCATAACGATCTTTGAGGTTAAACAGCACAGAGGGCTCGTTGAGGTAGGTCATCATGGCCATGTCCTCAATTTTGTCGTACTTTGGGGGATTCATAGCATGGCAATCTTCGTCCTTGACTGTTACAATCTGAAAGTGAGAGGAGCAGAAGAATTATATTGATTGAAGAACATAGGACATGCAGACGTTTTAGATTATCTGTGGCTTCTACAGAGTAGAGCAAGGTACACAACACATAACTCTCCATTAAAAACAAACACATGTACAGTATACAATAGTGGAAATCTGCAGGTTGCAGCACATCAGTATAAATAACTTCAATTACTTGCAGGATTCATGAGAACAAACTATATATAATTTTAAAGGAGACATATTAAGTTTATTTTCAGATTCATACTTATATTTTGGATTCTACTATTTATTGTTCAAAAAGCACATTATTTTTCTCATACTGTCTGTCTGAATAGACCTGTATTCACTTTAAGCCCCCCAAGCCAAAAAAGCCCAGTCTGCTCTGATTGGTCAGTGTTTCCAGGTAGTCGGCACCTCTCGCGACGGCATGTCTCCATGGATTGAGAGTTTTGATTCTTTCACAGTATGTATATAGCACTTAGACCTGCTTTATAATAAAAAAAGAAGCGGAAATCTCACTTTTTTACAATATAGGACCTTTAACATAAAGGTATATATATATAGAAATTAGGTAAAACACCAAATCAATTTAGGCTTAAAGTGTTAAAGTTTGTATTTTACTCCCCATTTATCACATTTTATGTATTCTTGACATTACACTAACCAGTTTTAAAGCATGCTCTAGTATTTTTTTCCAGCCACCTTCCAGAAAGTCACTGGGTTAAACTCATTTGTGTACGATAATTTTGTTGTTTTGAATGATTTTTGCACATAAATTCAGCTGTACACAGACATATTTACCTCATCAGCTATAGTCTTCACGGTGACTTGGCCATCTTCTCTGTTCTGGACGAGACCTTTGATGTACAGCTCCTTGGGGTCGGGCACAAAGCAGGCTGTTCGGGCATCAAACGGTCGATTCTGCGCCTCGATTCTCTCTTTCTCGGGTTTGCGGAGAAAGATGGACGCCGGCCCATACTGGGCCATCTCAGCATCAGAGCTCATGTTGATATCTGAAGATAATATAAAATACATTTAAAAAAAGCAAGCAAGGTCAATTGATTAAACATTTCATAAGATTTCTAATCTGATTAGTATTTTACTTACCGGGTTTACACGACCCAGTAGAATTGAGTCAGAGCCAACAATGTTGACAGATGCCAGAGGGGAAAATGATAGACCAATTGTCAGTGAATAGCAGGACTCTAAGTGAAGACCAGCGGGAGGTTGAGGCTCCTTTTATCAAGACGAATGTGCTACTGAAGCAAACCGGATGCTCCAAATTTGGCAATGTCATTCCATTCAAATGTCAATCAAGTCGCATTATCGATCTCTACCCTACACTTGAATATGGCACAGGATCTTCTAGTGGTAATAGGAACATGTCAGCGGCAGCAGGTGATAATCCTCAAGCACTATTTTTACATGGACTTCCATACTGTCAAGAACTGTCGTTAGCTACTTAACGTGTATGTTGTGTTTCTGCTCAGTGGGACTACCTCCCATGTTTAATGCACAATGAGCTGCTGAATCAATGTGTTTAATGTGATAATGTTGATTTAGAAACAGAAACGTGTCATTGTGTGTATTTATGGGTATACACTATACATAACATCATGACCTTCACCACCTGCTCATTCGCCTCCGAGGCACCTTGCTTGGATTAACTGGATTAAACTCCAGACAGTTGTCAGTACAATGTCGACATAACTTTTTGGGAATGTGTCATGAAGAATTAACTTTTTGTCCAACAAATCAGATTGATCCTTGTTGGGGAACTCTTCTGAAATTGTCTTGAGGTTGTTATTCTGAAAAGCACACACATTTCTAATGTGTCCTACCTATCACTGTCTGATTATGTTTGATACATAATTTAATTCCTAGGTTCTCAAGGTTAAGTACTACAGCTCTCTCTGACACAACATGTAATTCATAATCTGTAAGGAAGCTTGACTTTCTACATGTGGACACTGCACATCATTAACATTATCTTCACCTGCAAGCAAATCAGTCAATGTAGAAATAGATTTTTTAAATTCCCCATGTAAAGTCATATAAAACTGGACATTTTGCGAATGCAAATATAGTATTTTTTTTTTAATGGAAAATATTTTCTAGTCAAGGCTCCCAAAATCTTCAATTACATTTGTACCTGTGTGTTTGTATGTCAGTAGTTTGTTTGTTAGTTCTGAGTGTTTTCTATACCCCCTAAATCCACATAATTATCCACTGGTACCAGTACACTATACTTTAAAATATATTTTTTTAAATAAGGTAATGAATGTAGAAAGAATACAAAACCTGACTGTGGAATTTCTTCATTTTTCATCCAAAACTAAAAGTCCCACAAAGAAATGATGCGATAAGGATTGCCTTTATTACACTTTTCAAAATGTTTTACCTTAAAATCTTTCAATATCCAAAAATCCCCAATGTTTTAGTCTTGAATGATGGCTAAAACATAGCACAGCTGCTTTGAAAAACTTAATTCAAATAGTATCAAATAATTAAAACACAATAATAATTGATTCACAGAGTAATGGCATTTAGATTAGAGAAATAGTGGCACATCATCAGCATAACAATTAAATTACAAAAATATTAATAAAGTGGCTAAATTGGAACTTGTACACAGAGAACAGAAATGGGCCAAGAATCGAACCCTGTGGCACACCACCAATTAAAGAGGCAGATTAAGAAACAATTATGTTTAGAAACAAATCACTTGATATTAGAGAAAGAAGATTTTTAATCATTTTGGAAAAAGACTAAATCCTGGTGGCACATTCATTTACTACAAATGCTGCTTTACTCTGCTGCTTCTGAATTCAAATTGTGTTGTAATCGTTGTTATTCAAACCAATTTGTCTGCAACATATCTCATGCCATGTATTCTATTCCAAGGTTAGTGATAGACACGCCACCTTGAGGGAAGTTTTCTGGTTTGTCTGGTTTGTTTACAAGTTAACGCATAATGGTGTCCCGTGTAGAAACACATGACGACAGCTTTGCTACCACTTTTAGAATAAGCATGGGAGAGCGTCTGTAACTTGAGCACTCGTCATATTAGGGGGAGCAAGTGTGAACAGCAGGTTGTCATCTTGAAAATACATCAAATCATCTCTTAATATCCAGCAGTACAGCAGAGTGTATGTAAAGTAGGCTCTGTAACAAGGAGAAATCACACAACACTTGGTTCTTTTACAAACTGGTGAAAATCAGGTAAGTTTTATTTTATGTCTGATATGATTGATAAGCAGTTTTTCTTGAATTCATATTAATTGTAGATTTTTTGAGAACTGTACTGTTTGCCAGAGGTCAAGTGACAAATTTGATGACTAAAGACTTGACTTTATAACTATTGACTCACCAGTTCACTTGGACTTGAAAATACTCCATACCTCTCCCGAAGACCAAAGAATAAAAGGTACTGTATTTAAAAAGTGTGCCACAAATTAATTAATTTCCCTTTATTTCGTAATGTTAACGCTATTCATTCCCAGCTAGTCGACATTTGATTCCCCAGATCCACTTTGTTTTAACCTACACTATACAATCAAGTTGCAGGAGAGAACCATGAAGAACTAACGCTGGGACTTGACCTGGGACTTGACCTGGGACTTGACCTGGGACTGGACCTGGGACTGGACCTGGGATTGGACCTGGGACTTGCCTGTCTTGACTTTGAACTTGACTTACTTGACTTGGGACTTGATCAGGGACTTGACTGTCTTGACTTGGGCCTTAACTGTCTTAACTTGGGACTGGACTTGGGATTTGATCTGGGACTTGCCGGTCTTGATTTGGGCCTTAACTGTCTTGACCTGGGACTGGACTTGCCTGTCTTGACTTGGGACTTAACTGTATTGACCTGGGACTGGACCTGGGACTTGCCTGTCTTGACCTGGGACTGGACTTGGGACTTGATCTGGGACCTGCCGGTCTTGACTTGGGACTTGAGTGCAAAGACTTGAGATTTACTTGTGACTTGCAAAACAATGACTTGGTCCAATCTCTGCTGCTTGCCAACAGAAAGGCCGTAACATAAAATAAGATTTAAATTAAACATTTTGAATAAAAGTGTATCCTGCTCTTAATTTACATCGTCTTGCCACCAACACAAGCCGACTTCTCCGCTGTGAGTGAATAACTCTGCAGTTTGTGAAAATGCAGTCGCGGCGGTGAACTGTTTGTCTCTTCCTGTCCAATTAGTGTCCAGTTAGTGCAAACAACCTGTCAGCTCCTCAAGTACCTCCCGTTCTCCTCTTTCTCTTCACTTGGAGGTTACCTTCAGCTTTTCGTACATAAGGCTCCTCTGCTGAAAGTCACACATGCACCGCAGTAACTCTAACCCTGCTTCACAGGGATTCCTCCAAATGTCATGCACATACCAGCTGCTGCTGATTACTGCACCGCGGACAGGAGCAAAAACATGTGGATTTTGACATGGTCCATTTTTAACTTGCAGGCTTTTCTACAATGCCCAAATGTCAGGCCTGTTCTTATTCAGGTTTTTAATTGTTTATCTTGGTTTTCAGTTGAAGCAGTGAGACGGTGCTAATGTGATTTTTACAGTTGAATTGGTGGCAGCCTCTGAATGTGTCACTCTGCTGCTTTAATGCATTAATTCTTCTCCATTTTAGTGATTGTGACAAGATTGTGTCTGTATTCTTATAACTAGCTGCATATCTAAACATTTTATTATTATCAACCATACCAGATTCCAGTTTTTCAAATAACAGTTGTACAATCTCAAATATAACTGCTTTTCCTTTTTGTTGTAAAGTAATATATATGTATCATATATCAACATCATGTTTATCAGATGATAAAATGTGAGTGAACGAATAAAACAGCATCAGATTTGATGTTTTTATTGGTTCAAGAGACTAAACACTTAAGGATTAATATTGAACATGGGTAAAGTGTCTCCATCTTTTGGCAATGTATTTGTATCGCAAGACAAAACTAATGGCGATACTCATTTTTGTATAAGGAAGAAATACTTCAAAGGAAAGATAATTGTTTTTCCATTCTTGACCCTTTTACAATCAAAAATTAGATTATTTTTTTGTTACCGTCAGTGCATCTTTCATTGATTAAAGATGTTATTATGTGATGGTGTTAATTATTCATATCATAACAGGCGCAAAGACTTTCAGAAAGGCATTCTTTGTGGATAAGAATGAGGTTTTAGTTCAGGTCAGTGCGTAAATAACTGCAGAGTCGACACTATTCCTGGAGCATGTTGAGCTGTCTCTGTTTACTTTGCTCGGTCCTGACTGATCCAGGGCTTAACAACACAGACTGGGGATATATGCAAGAAACATTGTTTTGCATTTTCTGATTTAACAACTCCGACTCGTGAGTCTATCATTACACAGACAGAGACAACGTCTAATGAGACGGTCGGTCCACCACTTACTGAAATATATCAACAACTATTGGATGCATTGGTATGAAAGTTTATACAGATATTCATGTTCCCCAGAGCATGAATCCTACAACTGTGGTGATTCTCTGACTTTTCCTCTAGCGCCTCCATGAGTTTGACACTTTTGGATTTGAGTGCAATGTCTCGCTAACTATTGGATAGATTTTGGATAGATTTTCATGAAATCTAATTTTTAATTTGTCCAATAATTTGGTTTATGACTAAATTACCTGCAAAATTAATTAGTACTATTAGTGCTGAGTATGGGGCAACATCCAAAAACACGGGATCCTACATTTCCCATAATGCAACTGCCTCTTTAATGTAATAATATGATGGTCTTTAGCTTATCACATCAGCTGCTTATACGACATTTTAGCTCACTGGAAGGTTAGTTTATTACATTTTTACCCAAACTGCCTCAAAATCTCACTTCCTGTCTAAAGAAAACCACGTATCTCCAAATCTGGTGATTTAAATGAAGTAAGTAAGTGTTCCTTTATACTGTAGGTTACTGTCCAAATTACAAAACTGCCATAAAATTATATATTAATATATATTTAAATCAACATAAGCTCTGATTCAAACTACTGAGTATTAATACATTTTCAGAATTTCAACCCTTTAAATGTTTGTTTGCATAATGCCACACACATATTATTTTCTGTTTACTACGTGCTCGGGGGACAATTCTATTCCCCTTTACCGACAACATCGCGGCTCTTTGCTCGCAATTTATTCAACTGGGATTCTGCCGAGTCGGCTCGTTCCTCCGCTTCCTCCAGTTCATGTTGCACCTTCCGCGCTTTAGCCAAACGGATGCTGGTTTGTTCCTCCTGAAGAGTCACAGAAAACAATATAAGAAAGTACTTAAAGTAAAATTGTGCAGTAACATGTAGTCAAAGTAAAAGTACTGATTGCGTAGTAAATGTAGTTAAAGTACTTAAAGTAAAGTACTGATTGTGTAGTAACTGTAGTTAAAGTACTTAAAGTAAAGTACTGATTGTGTAGTAAATGTAGTTAAAGTACTTAAAGTAAAGTACTGATTGTGTAGTAAATGTAGTTAAAGTACTTAAAGTAAAGTACTGATTGTGTAGTAAATGTAGTTAAAGTACTTAAAGTAAAGTACTGATTGTGTAGTAAATGTAGTTAAAGTACTTAAAGTAAAGTACTGATTGTGTAGTAAATGTAGTTAAAGTACTTAAAGTAAAGTACTGATTGTGCAGTAAATGTAGTTAAAGTACTTAAAGTAAAAGTACTGATTGTGCAGTAAATGTAGTTAAAGTACTTAAAGTAAAGTACTGATTGTGTAGTAAATGTAGTTAAAGTACTTAAAGTAAAGTACTGATTGTGTAGTAAATGTAGTTAAAGTACTTAAAGTAAAGTACTGATTGTGTAGTAAATGTAGTTAAAGTACTTAAAGTAAAGTACTGATTGTGTAGTAAATGTAGTTAAAGTACTTAAAGTAAAGTACTGATTGTGTAGTAAATGTAGTTAAAGTACTTAAAGTAAAGTACTGATTGTGCAGTAAATGTAGTTAAAGTACTTAAAGTAAAAGTACTGATTGTGCAGTAAATGTAGTTAAAGTACTTAAAGTAAAGTACTGATTGAGCAGTAAATGTAGTTAAAGTACTTAAAGTAAAAGTACTGATTGTGTAGTAAATGTAGTTAAAGTACTTAAAGTAAAGTACTGATTGTGTAGTAAATGTAGTTAAAGTACTTAAAGTAAAGTACTGATTGTGTAGTAAATGTAGTTAAAGTACTTAAAGTAAAGTACTGATTGTGCAGTAAATGTAGTTAAAGTACTTAAAGTAAAAGTACTGATTGTGTAGTAAATGTAGTTAAAGTACTTAAAGTAAAAGTACTGATTGTGCAGTAAATGTAGTTAAAGTACTTAAAGTAAAGTACTGATTGTGCAGTAAATGTAGTTAAAGTACTTAAAGTAAAAGTACTGATTGTGTAGTAAATGTAGTTAAAGTACTTAAAGTAAAAGTACTGATTGTGCAGTAAATGTAGTTAAAGTACTTAAAGTAAAAGTACTGATTGTGCAGTAAATGTAGTTAAAGTACTGATTGTGCAGTAAATGTAGTTAAAGTACTTAAAGTACTGATTGTGTAGTAAATGTAGTTAAAGTACTGACTACACATGAAGCGTGTGTTTCTACTCACCGCCTCCTCACACTGCCGTTTATATGCTTTCACTTTCAGCTGCAGTTTGTTGACTAGATCCTGAAGCCTTGTGACGTTCTTCTTCTCCTCCTCACCCTAAAACATTCCAGCTGTTACTCCTTTGTTATACATTTGCATTTGCAAAGCATTCAAATCTCATCTCGTGAAACTAACAGGATGTCCCATTTACCTGATAAGTGAGCTCTTTAATTTTCCTCTCATGTTTCCGAACACCCTTCATGGCCTCGCTGCTGCGTTTCTGTTCTGAGTCCAATTCACTTTCCAGCTCACGCACCTTAAAGATACGATTATTTTGAAATCACTTTTCCATTGTATTTGTTTGTATCTCCACAGAACAGTCTGATTCATACCCGGGCTTCCAGCTTCTGAAGCTCTTTCTTCCCTCCCTTCAGAGCCAGCTGCTCGGCTTCATCCAGACGCTGCTGCAGGTCTTTCACCGTCACCTCCAGGTTCTTCTTCATCCTCTCTAGGTGAGCGCTGGTGTCCTGCTCCTTCTTCAGATCCTCCGTCATCATGGCGGCCTGTATGCAAAGAGGAGCTGTTAGATTTGATCCGAACAACCTCATTGAAATGACTCTATAGGATAAAAACAGACTCACATCCATGATGGCTTTTTTGGCCTTCTCGTCGGCGTTCCTCGCCTCCTGCACAGAGTCTTCCATTTCTGACTGCAGCTGAGCTAAATCAGAATCCATCTTCTTCTTAGTGTTCAGGAGGCTGGAGTTCTGATCCGGAAAAAACATGTAAATATGAAACATTCATTCAAACTGTGAGTGTTTGGGATGGACGGACACATATTGATGTAATGACAGAAGGTCGGTTTAGTAGCAAGACTGTTCTGTGGGAACCTTTAACCTCAGTTTGGTCAAAGTTTCCTGTAATACAGAAAGAAAAAGTATAATAATCCAAATTTAAGTCAAGTAATGTCTTGGTTAGTGCAGGCTGATATATAACGGCGATATATTGTTTTTTTTGTTTTCTGATAAAATACAACAAATTAATAATAATAACAATAATAATAAGAGACAAACAATCTCATTACACCGGGCGATCTTCGTTCCTACCCTCACCTATGGTCATGAAGGCTGGGACATGAATGAAAGAACGAGATCACGGGTACAAGCGGCCGAAATGTGTTTTCTCAGACGGGTGGCGTCTCCCTTAGAGAGAGGGTGAGAAGCTCAGCCATCAGGAGAGACTCGGAGTAGAGCCGCTGCTCCTTTGAGTTGAAAGGAGACAGTTGAGGTGGTTCTAGTAAGGAGCCACCTGGCCACCTCTCTAGGGAGGTGTTCCAGGCACGTCCAGCTGGGAGGAGACCCCGGGGAAGACCCAGGACTCGGCGGAGAGATTATATCTCCTCACTGGGAACGCCTCAGGATCCCCCAGTCGGAGCTGGAGGATGTGGCCCGGAGAAGGGAAGATTGGGGTTCCTTACTGGAGCTGCTGCCCCCGTGACCCGACCCCGGATAAGAGGTCAACGATGGATGGACGGATGGAGACACACAATTCTTACTTAAATGTATTTAACATGGTTACTGTCTGCATCGTCCGTCTGTAGTGCACTTATTCTAAATATAGAAAACTGCATCAACTTAATAAATGTCCACAGGTAATCAGAACACTCTTTGTAGACTTACATAAATAACAGATCAATAAACAATGTTAGTGTAGTGGCCTATTGTCGGCTCAGTGAAATACTATAATGAATTAATAATGAGAAAAGGCATCAGGCCATGCTGATCACTTATTATCAGGATTTTATTGGCAAACTATTTTTGTGATTGCATCATATCCTGTTGTCAGAGACGTAATAAGTTCTTATCTGCTATTTTAGTTTGAACTTTGTCGGTTATAGTTTTATTGTTTTACTTACTTAATTGCATTTTAAATGCATCGAGTTCAGTGTTTGTGTTTAAATGCTTTCTATAACTAAATCTGACTTTTATGAGAGAAAAGGATCCATAATTTCACTTGTGACACTTTTTAAAAGTGTAAAAGTACTGGTTGTGCAGTCAATGTTTTAAATTATATCTGATGTTCCTGCTACATTAATGTGTGTGTTACATGTTCCTGCTACATTAATGTGTGTGTTACATGTTCCTGTTACATTAATGTGTGTGTTACATGTTCCTGTTACATTAATGTGTGTGTTACATGTTCCTGTTACATTAATGTGTGTGTTACATGTTCCTGCTGCATTAATGTGTGTGTTACATGTTCCTGCTGCATTAATGTGTGTGTTACATGTTCCTGTTACATTAATGTGTGTGTTACATGTTCCTGTTACATTAATGTGTGTGTTACATGTTCCTGTTACATTAATGTGTGTGTTACATGTTCCTGTTACATTAATGTGTGTTTTTCATGTTCCTGTTACATTAATGTGTGTGTTACATGTTCCTGTTACATTAATGTGTGTGTTACATGTTTCCTGTTACATTAATGTGTGTTACATGTTCCTGTTGCATTAATGTGTGTGTTACATGTTCCTGTTACATTAATGTGTGTGTTACATGTTCCTGTTACATTAATGTGTGTGTTACATGTTCCTGTTACATTAATGTGTGTGTTACATGTTCCTGTTACATTAATGTGTGTGTTACATGTTCCTGTTACATTAATGTGTGTGTTACATGTTCCTGCTGCATTAATGTGTGTGTTACATGTTCCTGTTACATTGATGTGTGTGTTACATGTTCCTGTTACATTAATGTGTGTGTTACATGTTCCTGTTACATTAATGTGTGTGTTACATGTTCCTGTTACATTAATGTGTGTGTTACATGTTCCTGCTGCATTAATGTGTGTGTTACATGTTCCTGTTACATTGATGTGTGTGTTACATGTTTCTGTTACATTAATGTGTGTGTTACATGTTCCTGTTACATTGATGTGTGTGTTACATGTTTCTGTTACATTAATGTGTGTGTTACATGTTTCTGTTACATTAATGTGTGTGTTACATGTTCCTGTTACATTAATGTGTGTGTTACAAGTTCCTGTTACATTAATGTGTGTGTTACATGTTCCTGTTACATTAATGTGTGTGTTACATGTTCCTGTTGCATTAATGTGTGTGTTACATGTTCCTGTTACATTAATGTGTGTGTTACATGTTCCTGTTACATTAATGTGTGTGTTACATGTTCCTGTTACATTAATGTGTGTGTTACATGTTCCTGTTACATTAATGTGTGTGTTACATGTTCCTGTTGCATTAATGTGTGTGTTACATGTTCCTGTTACATTAATGTGTGTGTTACATGTTCCTGTTACATTAATGTGTGTGTTACATTAATGTGTGTGTTACATGTTCCTGCTGCATTAATGTGTGTGTTACATGTTCCTGCTACATTAATGTGTGTGTTACATGTTTCTGTTACATTAATGTGTGTGTTACATGTTCCTGTTGCATTAATGTGTGTGTTACATGTTCCTGTTACATTAATGTGTGTGTTACATGTTCCTGTTACATTAATGTGTGTGTTACATGTTCCTGTTACATTAATGTGTGTGTTACATGTTCCTGCTACATTAATGTGTGTGTTACATGTTCCTGTTGCATTAATGTGTGTATTACATGTTCCTGTTACATTAATGTGTGTGTTACATGTTCCTGTTGCATTAATGTGTGTGTTACATGTTCCTGTTACATTAATGTGTGTGTTACATGTTCCTGTTACATTAATGTGTGTTACATGTTCCTGTTGCATTAATGTGTGTGTTACATGTTCCTGTTACATTAATGTGTGTGTTACATGTTCCTGTTACATTAATGTGTGTGTTACATTAATGTGTGTGTTACATGTTCCTGTTACATTAATGTGTGTGTTACATGTTCCTGTTACATTAATGTGTGTGTTACATGTTCCTGTTACATTAATGTGTGTGTTACATGTTCCTGTTACATTAATGTGTGTGTTACATGTTCCTGTTACATTAATGTGTGTTACATGTTCCTGTTACATTAATGTGTGTGTTACATGTTCCTGCTGCATTAATGTGTGTGTTACATGTTCCTGTTACATTAATGTGTGTGTTACATGTTCCTGTTACATTAATGTGTGTATTACATGTTCCTGTTACATTAATGTTCCTGTTACATTAATGTGTGTGTTACATGTTCCTGTTGCATTATTGTGTGTGTTACATGTTCCTGTTACATTAATGTGTGTGTGTTACATGTTCCTGTTACATTAATGTGTGTGTTACATGTTCCTGTTGCATTAATGTGTGTGTTACATGTTCCTGTCACATTAATGTGTGTGTTACATGTTCCTGTTACATTAATGTGTGTGTTACATGTTCCTGTTGCATTAATGTGTGTGTGTTACATGTTCCTGTTACAGTAATGTGTGTGTTACATGTTCCTGTTACATTAATGTGTGTGTTACATGTTCCTGTTGCATTATTGTGTGTGTTACATGTTCCTGTTACATTAATGTGTGTGTTACATGTTCCTGTTGCATTAATGTGTGTGTGTTACATGTTCCTGTTACATTAATGTGTGTGTTACATGTTCCTGCTGCATTAATGTGTGTGTTACATGTTCCTGTTACATTAATGTGTGTGAGGCTTTTTAAAGACTTTGTTTATCTAAAGGAGAATCTTCTCATAAAGGAGACTTCATCACAAACATTATTTCCTGTCCTCCTGCATCACTGTATATATCGTGTCCTCACCTGGGAGTGCAGCAGCTGAATCCTCTCACTGACTTCGATCACTTCCTGCTCGGCCAGCTTGCGACTTCTCTCAGATTGCTCCAGCGCCGCCCGGATCTCCTCGTTCTCGGACATCATCAGGTTGTTGCGGCGCTCTGTGATAGCGAGCTGTTCCTTAAAGTCCTCCTGACAGAGGAGCGCTTCATCCAGATGGACCTGGACGTCCTGCGAGAGAAAGCAAAGGCTTGCAGCAACAAGACGCTACAGCTGAGAAGCTTAAAAAATGTAACTAACAGATATCAGCATGAAACTTCCCCACATCATTACTCACATTAACACAATTATCTTTTATATCACAAGTTTTCTGACATGTTTAAATATGCAAATTAGGCGTTATGTAATTAAATAAATTAAATAAATAATGCAAATTAAACTATGTTTTTGCCCGTAGTGTCTCATCTTACAAACACGCATTGACAAACCTTCAGCTGAGCCTGCAGGTTCCTCAGCTGTTTGGTGGACTCGGCCGCCTGGCGGTTGGCGTGACCCAGCTGGATCTCCATCTCGTTCAGATCTCCCTCCATCTTCTTCTTCGTCCGGATGGCATCGTTTCTGCTGTGCGTCTCGGCGTCCAGCGTGCTCTGCAGAGTGTCCACGGTCCTCTGGTGATTCCTCTTGAGCTGGTCGATCTCTTCGTCTTTCTCCGACACCTTTCTGTCCACTTCTGACTTGATCTGATTCAGCTCCAGTTGAAGGTGCAGGATTTTGGCCTCTTCGTGTTCCAGGGACGACTACAGAGTGAAGAAAAACACTCGAGCTTGTGGTTATTTTAATGACAATGGCAGGATAATGTCAATCAAGGACCGACTGGGCACAGGACCAGGGGCCCAAAGTGTCCGGGGCCTTACCACAAAGAGACACAAAATGACCACAGAGGGACACAAAATGACCACAAAGACACACACAATGACCACAAAGACACACACAATGACCACAAAGAGACACAAAATGACCACAAAGAGACACAAAATGACCACAAAGAGACACAAAATGACCACAAAGAGACACATAATGACCACAAAGAGACACATAATGACCACAAAGAGACACAAAATGACCACAAAGAGACACATAATGATCACAAAGACATAAAACAATCACAAAGAGACACATAATGACCACAAAGAGACACATAATGACCACAAAGAGACACAAAATGACCACAAAGAGACACATAATGACCACAAAAGACATAAAACAATCACAAAGAGACACATAATGACCACAAAGAGACACAAAATGACCACAAAGTTGTGCCCAGTACAAACCTCGACCTCCTCGAGAGCTGCCTGGGTGTCTCTCTTCTCCTGCTCAGCTTGCTTTGCAGCTTTCTCCAGCTCATGGAGAATTTTAGAAGATTGTCCCACTTGCTCCGTGATTTCCGTAATCTCCTCTGAAAATGTAAAGAAAAACTTTGTGGGTCGAGAACAAACAACTGGCAGATGGATGATTGTTCCAGCAGGAACTCTTACGCTGAAGGTTTTTATTCTCTCTTCTCATGGTCTCCAGATGATCCAGAGCTTCTTCATACAAGTTTTTTAGCTTGAAAAGTTCTGTGCTGAGCGCTCGAGACTCTCTCTGGGAAACTTCCAGATCCGACTGACTCTCCTCGTATTTCTCTTTGCATTCAAGCAGAACCTGAAAGAGAAGGAAGCAGCTTGTTAATCAATCCTCAACAAACACACGACAGAAGAGGAAGAAAGGAGTTAACCTTGTCGAAGTTCCTCTGTTTCTTGTCCAACGCTGCATTGGCTGCGTTTGACCGTTCCAGCTCGACCATAAGATCCTCCACCTCGGCCTGCAGCCTGTACTTTGTTTTCTCCAAAGAAGCACATTTGACATTTGCTGCCTCCGTCATTTCCTCGGACTCCTGCAGCCGCTGGGCCAGCCGCTTCCTTTAAACCCGACATAACTCGTGTTAAAGTGGGAAGGGAAACGCCATCAGCAGTGACTCACACACTGCACGGTTCTTACTTTGCCTCCTCGAGCTCCTCGGTGCGTTGGATGGCGTCGGTCTCGTACTTGGTTCTCCACTGAGACACCTCGCTGTTGGCTTTGGACAGGCAGCGCTGCAGCTCGGCTTTGGCCTCCTGCTCCTCCTCGTACTGCTCTCTCAGCAGCTCGCAGTCGTGACGACATGATTGCAAACTGTGAGCCAGCGTGCTTTTAGTCTGAAAAAGCAAGAACACGAACAACATCCTGAGTTCAAACTGCTTTAGCGAGACATGAAGATGTAGTTAAAGGATCTCAGTGGAGATAAAAATGAGTTTTGTTTTGACCCTGCCACTGGTTAGTCATTGCACCAACAAAAGCAAAGAAGAAGAAGATTGCAGGGCAGTAAAAAGGAAATCCTTAATTGTGTCTTCAAACCTTAATTTCTTCGTCCAAAAGTCTCTTCAACTCTTCGATTTGTTGACTCCCGACAGATTTGACTCTGCTCAGCTGCGACAGTGTTATCTCTTTCTCCTCCAGCAGACGCGTGAGCTCACCTGAGGACACAAATTTACTGTAAATCTCTCCATCTCTCCGACCTTTTTTAATAGTTTCTCTTGGAAACGTACCGTTTTCTGTTTGCTGACGAACATTGAGTGTCGTGTAATCACTCAGAGACCTCTGGGCTTCGTCCGCTTTAGTTTTGTACTCATTCATCTGGTCTTCAAGGCTCCTGCACAGTTTCTCCAGATTAGCCTGAAACATTTAACATCAGTTATCTCGAGCAAAAGATGAGAAGACGTTTCCTCTGCAGACCTTATACCTTGCTTTTCAGGACGCTCTCCGTGTTGCTCGCCATGTCGTCGATCTCCATCATCAGCTCACTTTTCTCCTTCTCCAGTTTCTGCTTGACTTTCTGCAGGTTTTCTATCTGGTCGCTGAGTTCGGCCACGCTGTCGGCCTGCTTCTTTCGCAGAGTTGCGGCGATGGATTCGTGCTGCAGGGTGGACTCTTCCAGGTCGCGCCGCAGCCTCTGAAACTCGACATCGCGCTTCTTGTTCATCTCGGCCTGAGTGGCAGTGGCTCCTCCGGCCTCGTCCAGCCTCTCGCTGATCTCCTCCAACTCCCGGGACAGATCGCACCTCTGCTTCTCCACTTTGGCTCGGAACGAGCGCTCGGACTCAATTTCCTCCTCCAGCTCTTCAGTGCGAGCCTGCAGTGAAGTCGTATTCATTTGTGAAACTTTTGGGTTCTTCGGATAATAAAGAAAATGTATTGAAACACGTCTTCTACTGTTATAAATCTCACCTGAAGCTCTTTAATCTTCTTTTGTAGTTGAGTGTTAAGGACTTGCTCAACATCGATTTTGCACTGCAGGCTGCTGATTTCAAAGTCCTTTCTGAAAATATTTCATTTGTTCAGCGCAGAAAACATTTCTTCAGATTTTTTCAAATTAAACTTCTAAAAATGTTTGTAAAAAACAAATGTTTTAATGTCTTTTTCTCCAAAAGTTCAAAGGTATAGTCTAACATTTTGGGAAATATTCTGATTCTTTTATGTAGCTGGAGTTAGCAGCCGGTTAGCTTAGCTTAGCACAATGAGTGGACACAGGGTGAAACAGCTAGCATGGCTCCGTCCAAAACTAACAGAATCCGCCCAATAACGCCTCGAAAACTCACAAATTAACGTTTTACATCTTATTTGTTTATTTTCCGAATTTTATTTATAGATATTGCAATAATATCGTTATCGTAAGTTATTTGGGCCACGATAATCATGTATTGAAAATCTGTGGCAGCCACATTTGACAGAACCAGGCTAGCTGTTTCCCCCGTTTCCAGTCGTTGTGCTAAGCTAAGCTAACTGGCTGCACATTGAACGTACAGACATATAACACTTTGTGTTTCTGTAAATCATTACACAACAACTTACTTTTTCAGTCTTTCCTCCATTTGCTGCCTTTCATTCTCCAAGTCCATGGTGGTTTCCTGAGACAGCTTCAGATCCCCCTCCAGTTTCCTTCTGGATCTCTCCAAGTCTGCGTTCGTCTTCTTCTCCTGCTCCAGTGAGCCCTCCAGCTGCAGGAGAACAAGGAAACCAAACCAGGGAAATGATGCAAACTATACACACATATCTCACACAAACTTATTCTGATCAAACTACCGTGACGATACAATACTTGGTCCAGACTTACGTCATCCACCTGTTGCTCCAGCTTGATTTTGGTCTTCATCAGAGAGTTCACTTTGTCCTCCTCTGTCTGGAGGTCGTCTAACGTCTGCTGGTGCACCTCCTGCAAAGCTCGGATCTCCTTTGAAGATTTCAGCAGTTTTTCCTCAAGAGTAGTGAGCTCCTCTACCAAGTTCTTCACCTAGGAGAGAAGCATTTCATGCAAGTTAATGTACTAAAGATCTCCTGTGCCCTCCTAAAAAAGGTCTCTCAGGGTTAGAAAGCATCATCAGAGGCACCTTGTTCTCTGTGGCGTATTTCTCCTTCTCCACTTTAGCGATGGTTAGTTCCAGGTCGTCGATGTCTCTCTTGAGCTCCGTACACTCGTCCTCCAGCTTCCTCCTCTTCGCGGTGATTTCGGCGTTGATCTCCTCTTCCTCCTCCATCCTCTCGGAGAACTCTTTGGCTTTGGCCTCCAGGTGGATTTTGCTCTTTATCAAGCCTTCGCACCTCTCCTCAGCATCGCACAGGTTCTCCCTCTCCTGAAGAGCAGGGGCACAACGGTGTAGTGTAACACGTCATGTTATAACAACTTCATTATTGACTACGTATTAATAGTTCCATATAATTAGATATATGTTACATATATATATATATATATATATATATATATATATATATATATATATATATATATATATATATATATATATATATTGATTTTATTAACTTCATTATCCCAGAAGGAATTAATTGGAACAATTGCTTTATGCATTACATGTATCTGGATTAATTTTATAAAGTTTATTTATATATATTTTTTAAACCTTTTTTTGTTTGTTTGTTGTGTATATGTTTGTATTGGGCATCTACAGGCAGAAATATGTGTCACTAGAAAATGAATTTGAATCTTTTATATTTTAATATTAATTGCTCAACTTGAATAATTGAATCTGCATCCTGGGTGTTTCATTTAAAAAGAAGAAAACGTTTAATTAATTTGTGTGTCTTAATAATTATTTATCTTTCTCCCTCTAATATGTGTTATCATCGTTATTTGCATTTAGTTTAATACCTCCGTCTGCTCTGTTCCTATCTATAATCTTTTACTTTGTTGAATTTTGCTCCTGTCGTGTCCAATTTCCCTGCAGGGATCAATGACACTTCCTCTTATCTTCCTATTGATTAAGTAGCTAAAAGACAAAAGCGGTGTATCTCCGATCTCTTTATCAATACAAACCACTTTGTTTACGTACTGCTTGGATTTGAAGGTAAAGGTCGTTCTTCTGCTGGACGAGCATGACCATTTTCTCCTCCAGCTCCTTCCTCCTGGCCTCCGACTTTGCAAACTCCTCTGTGAGTCGCAAGAACGCCTCTTTCATGTTCTGCATCTCCTTCTCGGCCTCTGCGCTTCGCAACAGAGGCTTTATCTTGAAGAAGAGCTTCATCCAAGGCCAGTTCTTCACATTCATGAAGGAACGGATGTTGTACTGGATGATGAAAATGGACTCTCTATGGAGGGAATAAGCAAAACAATGAATTCTTTTTATAACAACCTGTTTACAGGATTCAACTGAATGACATTTCTCAGGCTTTCAATTTCTTATTTAAAACTTTGTCACTGCACACAATGCCGGAATGCAGAGAAGATTTTAGCTACGTGCTAACATGCTCACAGTCAGAAGGCTAACATGTTAAGCAGATATAATGATTGCCATGTTCTCCATCTTAGCTTAGCATGTTATCATGCCAACATTTTCAAATTAACACTAAACACAAAGTACAGCTGAGGATGATGGGAATTTTATTAGATTTGCACGAATTTGGTAAAAATAAAGTCTTAGATAAAATAAAATTTGGCCTGCTGGTGGCGCTAGAGAAAAATAAATATTATCACCAAAGTCAGTGGCATTCATTCTGAAAGGATCATGAATGTTTGAAGAACATTTCATGGCAATCCAGTTGTTGAGATATTTCAATCTGGACCGAACTGTTCTTTTGGTCTCTGCTAGCGTTGTGAGTAAACAGTTACTTTAGCCAAATAAACAAAGAGAGGAGCGATGACTAATAAAACTTCAAAAACAAGGTAGGATCGAAAGAAAAATAAACAAATTTGACGTTCAGAAAAAGGCAAACAGTCAAAACAAAGCGACCGTCAGCGAGGAAAAACCAGAGTTATTATTGGCGTTGCCTTGCAAAAGTATGACCCAAAAAAACACCTGCAATTACCGCTAATCGCCAGAGGTGTCGCCAAAGAGCACAACGCAGAGATCTTTAATATTGTAACTTTAACGATTAAATTAAATAAATATGAGACACAAGTTAGAATATAAAGTATGCTTTATTACTGTAAGGTTTCCTATAATCTTAGTTATTCCTCATGTTTCCCTGCACTAGAAATGCAACAAGATTTAATTAAACTAAAGTCACATAAATATGAAAAAAACTGAAAGACCTTTTCTTCATCATCTCCTTGAGCCGCAGCCTCGTGACGTATCCTCTGGAAACAGCCTGGATTCGAGTCATCAGCACAGCCAGCCGTTCATCCCTCATCTCCTCCAGGAGACCCAGCAGGCCGGCTTTGAAAAACACCTGCATGTTGGGAAGATGCGTATGGAAAAGTATTAGGGACAGGGAAGATTGTTTTTATTTCGCATTTTAAAAGAAGTACTCAGATCTTTTAAGTAAAAGTAACAATATCAGAGTGTAGAAAGTCGATGTCCTGCATTCAAAATCTTAGTTAAGGTCACTCAAGGTTCATCTTTAGGGCTGTTGTTGTTCTGCATTTTTATGAATGATCTCCAAATTTCTGCCTTGTCCTATTCAACCATATGCAGATGATACTGTGATTTATTCTTCCGAGCTTCTCACACATTCAGTGTACATTACAGGTTGATTTTGATGCAGCTCAAAACCTAAAACACTTTTAAAAAACTTCTACTGAATAAGAAGAATTCTTATAGTATGTTGTTTGGCTAAATCTGACTCCATTCTTGGTCAATTAATTTCTTAAATGGGACACCATTCGAGAAACTGGAGGGATTTAAATATTTGTATCTCTGGTTTGATTCTCAACTTTCTTTCATGCCCCATATTGCCTCAGTAATACAGAACAGAATTTAATGGAGTTAAAGTATAAAGTTGCATAAAATGGAAAAAGAAAACCTTACATTTTCACTTTCACAATTTTACGAGATTTGGATTTTTTAACTGATTAAGTACTTAGTTACATTCCACCAATGTCAATTAATAATATCATGCTATAGTGTATGTTTTTACTGTTTTAGTGTTATTTGCTGGACTGTTGGAGATTTAATAAATACTAAGTAACAATAACAACACAGAAACAGAAACAAAAAATGTCATATTTTTGAGATTGCATACCTTTGTGTATCCAAATCTATACTGGGCATGGTCCACATCAATGGAGGAGAGCAGTTTCTCTGAAGCCTTCTTGCTGTCGATAAACTGCCCCTCCGGGATTGCACTGGCGTTCAGGATCCGGTATCTGTCGCAGAGAGAGTGGAGGGTCAAACGCACAGAAGGTTTCAGTGTTTAGTCCTGTGTGTGTTCTTGTGTTGTGTGTTACCTCTGCTTGAAGTCCCCGTACAGGATCCTGCTGGGGAATCCCTTTCTGCAGATCCGGATTCCTTCCAGCACGCCGTTACAGCGCAGCTGGTGAAGAACCAGATGGTGATCCATGGAGCCTACGTGGAATATACATTTTGGGGTAAAGGAATAGTTCAACACATTAGTTTTTTTTAATGTAACTACTATTTGGTTTATTTAACTGCAACGATAATTATAATCGTCAACTTTTTTTTTTTTTTTTTTTTTCAGTAGTTTTTCGTGCACAAATGTAAGAAAATGCTGTTTATATCATAGTAATATGTAATATATAGTAAAATAAATATATTTTGGGTTTTGTGCTGACAAAACAAGACATTTAATGACATCACTTTGGACTTTGATAAACTGTGAGGGACATTTTTCAATATTTTCTGACTTTTTATAGACCAAACAATTAATCGAGAACATTAATCGGCAGATTAATCAATAATGAAAATAGTTGTTAGTTGCTGTTTGTCCATTTTGAAAGCCCCACTGTCCTTTTAAGTCTGTTTTTTACATCATTTTGTCTTAAAGGAAAAGTTTTAGTAAATACAAGTATTTGCTTTCTTAACCAGAGTTAGAAATCGATACTACTCTCATGTCTGTGCGGTGAATATGAAGCTGGAACCAGCAGCTTGTTAGCTTAGCTTAGCATAAACTGGAAACAGAGGGAAACAGATAGACTCCATCTAATAGCGCCTATAAAGCTCAATAAGTAACTCGTTATATGGTTTGCATTAAAAACGTGTGAGAGTGTTTTAATCTTTTCTTTCTTTTAATTTAGAATAAAATATTTCTTCTCACCTGGTGTTTTGGTTTCATTGGGGATAATGCATCTCACAAAGTGTGGATGTGTGGACCGGAGGTTAGCCATCAGTTTATTCAGGTTTTCCTGCAGGAGATGAACAGATTATTGTCTCTTGACATAAAATTCATCTTAATCCTAAACACAAAATACAACAAAATAAGCATAAACAGATGGAAAAATATCCTAATTAATAGAGAATTTTGCAAAAACACTCTGGTACCTTCACAGTGATCTGGTTGTAGAGGTTGGTCCATTCATTAATATAATTAACTCATACCACACTGACACAAAACAAATCCATCAATGTAATTCCTTCAGTGATGATTTTATTAATGATTTCTACCCTAAAAAGTGCAGAAACCGTCTGGAAAGAAGATCCTTTCTTCTTGGTACTTCTCTTACTTCCATCCGCAACTACAGAAACATAATAATAATATTAATAATATTATCACACATATCATTATCATCTCTTATGATTAGTATCATACTGTGTATAGCTTATTTTTTTAGCATTTACTACTACATTTAATAAGAGAAACAATATGTATTAAACTACATAGCTTTGGAGTATATTTACTTCAGTTCTGTGCATAAGTATAATTTTGAGTATTTCCTTTTTATGCTATTTAATACAAATAGGCAAATATTGTTATTTTTCTTCCACTACATTCATTTAATATCTTAAGTTACTTTGAAGATTTCAGATTAATAATACAAAAAATATAATCAACAAATAGTTTATTATGCATTTTTTAAACTTTATTGATCCTTAACTTTTGTCCTTCAAGAATCTTTTGTAACATCTTTCTACACTGTAGTGTTATTACTTTCACTGAAGATCTGAGTACTTCTTCCACCGCTGCTGCATACACAACTTAATCTGATTGTAATATGTGATTAAAAGTGAACTGACCGTCAGCCGTGGAATATGTTGCAAAGAGCTGATGGAGCAGCTTCAGGGAAGCTTTCTGGTAAAGCTGCACCACGGTGTCGTTGAGCGGGTCTTTGTTCTTCTCCAGCCAGCCGCTGATGTTGTAGTCTACAGTGCCGGCGTAGTGCACGAGGGAGAAGTGGGCTTCAGCCTTTCCTTTGGAGGGCTTGGGCTTCTGGAAGATGCTGTTCTTCCCCAGGTGTTGGTCATACAGCTTGTTCTTGAAGGAGGCGTCCGTCGCCTTTGGAAACATGCACTCCTCTTCCAGAATAGAGGAAATGCCCATCGGCTGCAGGAAAGAAAGCAAATTAGTGTTGGAAAATAATTGGCATAATTGGTTAGGTATTAAGACCTCACACCATTTGAAGCACAGTATATAAAGTATATATATATATAAATACATATATATATTATTATTATTATTATTATTATTACATACATACATATAATAATAATGTATGTATTATATTATTAGTGTTATTATTATTAATAATAATAATAATAAATATATATATATATATATATATATATATATATATACGTATATTTATTAATAACAATATAATATATATATTATTATTATTATTATTAAATATATATATAAATTATATTATACATATACACATATATATACACACATACTGTATATATACATTATTTATATATATGAACTTTTTTTTTTTTTAATTGTCAATAAAAATTAAACAATCAAAAAGAAATTGTACTTCCTATGGGTTATTATATGTATTATTATTTTTGTTTTATTGATTCTTTAGAAAATGAGGAATGCAAACTAATATTCCTACGAGAATCTGTGCTTACCTGTGAATAAAGTAAATAAATAAATAAAAAGAAAGAAAAAATAAAAATTGTCTTTATAAAAACATGAAGTACCTTTTCAATGAGCTCAATGCAGGCTGCTAAGTCCATACCGAAGTCAATGAACTCCCAGTCAATCCCTTCTTTCTTGTATTCCTCTTGCTCCAACACAAACATGTGGTGGTTGAAAAACTGTTGCAGCTTCTCGTTGGTGAAGTTAATACAGAGCTGCTCCAGGCTGTTCATCTGGATTAAACAACATTGATGAAATAAATATAGATATTTTCTCAGAAGTTTTATTTTATGTGGAACCCGTTTACCTCGAAGATCTCAAACCCTGCAATATCCAGGACGCCGATAAAATGCTGTCTTGGGAGTCTGGTGTCGAGCTGCTGGTTGATCCTCGTCACCATCCATAGGAACAGCTTCTCGTACACGGCTTTAGACAGCGCGCCCATCGCGTTGTTCACCTGTAATCAGTAGAGGGAGAAGTATTCAGATCCTGTACTGCAGAAAAACTGCATTAATGTATGTATTACATGTTCCCGTTACATTAATGTGTGTATTACATGTTCCCGTTACATTAATGTGTGTATTACATGTTCCCGTTACATTAATGTGTGTATTACATGTTCCCGTTACATTAATGTGTGTATTACATGTTCCCGTTACATTAATGTGTGTATTACATGTTCCCGTTACATTAATGTGTGTATTACATGTTCCCGTTACATTAATGTGTGTATTACATGTTCCCGTTACATTAATGTGTGTATTACATGTTCCCGTTACATTAATGTGTGTGTTACATGTTCCCGTTACATTAATGTGTGTATTACATGTTCCCGTTACATTAATGTGTGTGTTACATGTTCCCGTTACATTAATGTGTGTTACATGTTCCCGTTACATTAATGTGTGTGTTACATGTTCCTGTTACATTAACGTGTGTGTTACATGTTCCTGTTACATTAATGTGTGTGTTATATGTTCCTGTTACATTAATGTGTGTGTTACATGTTCTTGTTACATTAATGTGTGTGTTACATGTTCCTGTTGCATTAATGTGTGTGTTACATGTTCCTGTTGCATTAATGTGTGTGTTACATGTTCCTGCTGCATTAATGTGTGTTACATGTTCCTGCTACATTAATGTGTGTGTTACATGTTCATGTTACATTAATGTGTGTGTTACATGTTCCTGTTACATTAATGTGTGTGTTACATTAATGTGTGTGTTACATTAATGTGTGTGTTACATTAATGTATGTGTTACATGTTCCTGTTGCATTAATGTGTGTTACATGTTCCTGTTACATTAATGTGTGTGTTACATGTTCCTGTTGCATTAATGTGTGTGTTACATGTTCCTGTTACATTAATGTGTGTGTGTTACATGTTCCTGTTACATTAATGTGTGTGTTACATGTTCCTGTTGCATTAATGTGTGTGTTACATGTTCCTGCTGCATTAATGTGTGTGTTACATGTTTCTGTTACATTAATGTGTGTGTTACATGTTCCTGTTACATTAATGTGTGTGTGTTACATGTTCCTGTTACATTAATGTGTGTGTTACATGTTCCTGTTGCATTAATGTGTGTGTTACATGTTCCTGCTTACATTAATGACATTAATGTGTGTGTTACATGTTCCTGTTACATTAATGTGTGTGTTACATGTTCCTGTTACATTAATGTGTGTGTTACATGTTCCTGTTACATTAATGTGTGTGTTACATGTTCCTGTTACATTAATGTGTGTGTTACATGTTCCTGTTGCATTAATGTGTGTGTTACATGTTCCTGTTGACATTAATGTGTGTGTTACATGTTCCTGTTACATTAATGTGTGTGTTACATGTTCCTGTTACATTAATGTGTGTGTTACATGTTCCTGTTACATTAATGTGTGTGTTACATGTTCCTGTTACATTAATGTGTGTGTTACATGTTCCTGTTACATTAATGTGTGTGTTACATGTTCCTGTTGCATTAATGTGTGTGTTACATGTTCCTGTTACATTAATGTGTGTGTTACATGTTCCTGTTACATTAATGTGTGTGTTACATGTTCCTGTTACATTAATGTGTGTGTTACATGTTCCTGTTACATTAATGTGTGTGTTACATGTTCCTGTTACATTAATGTGTGTGTTACATGTTCCTGTTACATTAATGTGTGTGTTACATGTTCCTGTTACATTAATGTGTGTGTTACATGTTCCTGTTACATTAATGTGTGTGTTACATGTTCCTGTTACATTAATGTGTGTGTTACATGTTCCTGTTACATTAATGTGTGTGTTACATGTTCCTGTTACATTAATGTGTGTGTTACATGTTCCTGTTACATTAATGTGTGTGTTACATGTTCCTGTTACATTAATGTGTGTGTTACATGTTCCTGTTACATTAATGTGTGTGTTACATGTTCCTGTTACATTAATGTGTGTGTTACATGTTCCTGTTACATTAATGTGTGTGTTACATGTTCCTGTTACATTAATGTGTGTGTTACATGTTCCTGTTACATTAATGTGTGTGTTACATGTTCCTGTTACATTAATGTGTGTGTTACATGTTCCTGCTTACATTAATGTGTGTGTTACATGTTCCTGTTACATTAATGTGTGTGTTACATGTTCCTGTTACATTAATGTGTGTGTTACATGTTCCTGTTACATTAATGTGTGTGTTACATGTTCCTGTTACATTAATGTGTGTGTTACATGTTCCTGTTACATTAATGTGTGTGTTACATGTTCCTGCTTACATTAATGTGTGTGTTACATGTTCCTGGCTAATTAATGTGTGTGTTACATGTTCCTGTTACATTAATGTGTGTGTTACATGTTCCTGTTACATTAATGTGTGTTACATGTTCCTGTTACATTAATGTGTGTGTTACATGTTCCTGTTACATTAATGTGTGTGTTACATGTTCCTGTTACATTAATGTGTGTTACATGTTCCTGTTACATTAATGTGTGTGTTACATGTTCCTGTTACATTAATGTGTGTGTTACATGTTCCTGTTACATTAATGTGTGTTACATGTTCCTGTTACATTAATGTGTGTGTTACGTGTTCCTGTTACATTAATGTGTGTTACATGTTCCTGTAACATTAATGTGTGTGTTACATGTTCCTGTTACATTAATGTGTGTTACATGTTCTTGTTACATTAATGTGTGTTACATGTTCCTGTTACATTAATGTGTGTTCCATGTTCCTGCTGCAACATGTAAGATTTACTCTGAGATTAAGAGGAGTAGAAGTTGAATAAAACAAGAACGTCAAATGTAGTACAACACTAACATAAATAATTTTGGTGCCTATAATCAAACATGTTTTAATGTCATTTATTTTCAGCCTGAACAAGATATAGAAACACACCATACCTGCTGAGGAGTCTGACCTTTGGTGACATACTCATTCCCGACCTTCACTCGGGGATAACACAGCGCTTTCAGCAGGTCGGCAGAGTTCAGCCCCATGAGGTACGCCACTTTGTCGGCCACTGGGGGAGGAAAACCTCACATGTGAAGCACTTTGTATAAGAAGTGTACGTTTTAGGATGTCATGCTGACACGCTGGAGCCTAATTTAGTTTGAATAAGTCTCACCCTCTGTGCCGTCGGGCTCCGCCTGCTCCTCCCGCTGCTTCTGCTTGAACTTCATGTTCCCATAATGCATCACTGCGCCAGTCAGCTTGTAGATGCCGACCTTTTCTTCCGCGTTGAAGCCCAGGATGTCGATGGCCCTCTGAGGACGCAGATGTTGAAGCATTGTGATTAGTAATGTTGGGACGACATTTAATTAGCATTCTGGTTCTGAAACTATAAACAATTTTGGGCTATAAAAGACAAAGGAATGAAGCAGCTCCGCCCCTTTTTCTTTAATATAAGTTATTTAACTTACATTTTCATCATTTTTTAATGGTGTATTTTTTATCATGGTTTAAGTACCTGGGAACAAGTGGAACCTTTTAGAAAAAAACTCAATTGAGTGCGATTTTGTATAAGAAATTGAGTTTAGTGATTTATTTTTCCCCACATTATTTTTAACGACTAAGCCTCTTTAACTCCACAGGCAAATATATAAAAAATACTAATGATATGATAAAAGTAAGGAATATATTGACAAATGGTTGGTGAAAACTATAAATGAATCAAATGAAAAATAATAACAATAATAATATTAACAGTAAATATATAATCATAAAAACAAAGTATGAACATCAAGGAAAATAAACACATAAATGTGTGTTTTGGATGTTTTCTTTTATTCTGAAAGAAGACATGACCAGTGCATGAAAATAAAAAAACCTGTTTTGTGATTTCAACACGTTGCCTTTGTTGCATGTTTCTGCATATATTATATATTATATACATACTATACACCTGACCCACTCACATCCGTGGCCATCAGCTCCTCGGTGTCGTTGATGCTCAGCACAGTGAGTTCCCCCTGGCTGATGAAAGGGTAGTCGTACGGGTTGGTGGTGATCAGCATCATCTCTGAAATCAACACGAGAAGTTCAGATTTCTGTTTGCAGGCTCAGCAGCTGCAGTGAAAGTGTTGCGTCACGTTAAAGAAAGTCTTTTACTGATTAAATCCGGCTTCTTGTTTGACAAGATCTGATAGAAGATGTGGTAGCTCCTCTCCGCCGGCAGCTGAAAGGTCACTCTGGATTTTTCCAAAAGGTCTAAATCAAATTAATATAAGTAGAAAAACAGATCAAATATAAATATATAGCAGTGGAATATAAAATATCACTGATGTGAGAACACTTACACGTTTCAATATCAGCTGATGCCAACTTCCCCTTTGTTCCAAAGTGGATGCGGATGAACTTTCCCTGGAAAAGTTATTAAATTCTTATAAAAATTTGACATATATAGAAAAACTGAGACCCAGTGGTGCAAAGTAACTAAGTACATTTACTCAACTGCTACACTTTTGAGGTACTTGTACCTTACTTAAGTATTTCTATTTCTTTAAACTACAATTCAGTGGGAAATATTATACTTTTTACTTCACTACATGTATTTGATTTGAGTTACTTTGCAGATTTAGATTAATAATACAAAATATAAGCAACAAATAAATTATGATGTATTATTATAAAGATAAGATTTGATTGACCACTTGCAGAAATTCCTGGCAAAATATATTGTGAAAGATAAGCCACACATTTACCTGCTGCATCACATTAATGCATTAATAGTAATTAATAAATAATATAATATTTTTACAAAATATAATAAAATATATATATATATATATAAAATATGATATAATATAATATATATGTATATATATAATATATAATGTATAATAATATGTATATATAAATATAAATAATAAACCAGCACAAAACTCAGTTTGAATTATAATATTATAATAATAATAATAATAATAATAATAATAATAATAATAATAATAATAATAATAATAATAATAATAATAATAATAATAATAATAATAATATTGGCCACTCCGAGCTTCCATAATCATGGAAGTCGAACTCACAAAGCGAGAGGAGTTGTCGTTCCTCACAGTCTTGGCGTTCCCGAAAGCTTCCAGCAGCGGGTTGGCCTGGATGATCTGATCCTCCAGAGTCCCCTGTGAACTCCGATCACCAGAACAAACATTCGTTAGTTAAATTGTTTTTAAATCTTGTGTTGCGACACGTGTTTCCATATCGAACAGAAGGTGAGGGAAGTGGACTGAACCTGCATTTTGCTGGGAAGTTGCTCTTTCTTGCTTGAATCTCCGATCGATGCAATTGTTGCAAAATACTGGATGACTCGCTTTGTGTTGACCGTCTTCCCTGCACCGGATTCTCCACTGACGGATCAGCATGACATTAGTGATTGAAGAACATTAAAGACTTTAAGTTTAACATTGTTGGCACTTACGTGATCAGGATGGACTGGTTCTCTCGGTCTGTTAAAGGGAAATAAACTGGGTGAGCGTTGGTGTACTTCAGCTGGATCTGAGCTGCCAATTTGTGTTTGTTTTTATTTGTTTTTTGTCTTTTAATCAAACTTTTTTATTTATTTATCTTTTATCATTTTGGTCTCATTTAACTCAAACTTGGTGTAGTTTTAATCAGTTTGTGTGCTGTGATGTTGCATCTTTGCAGCAAACTTTTGAAATTGTGAATTCATTTTAGCCACACTAAAGTTAGTCATTTTAGTCAAAAACGTAAAACAATTTGGTAAAGTTTTAGTCCTTATGCTTACATTTCTTTTGTTAAGGTATATTATTAGAATTCGCCCTGAAAAATCGGTTTCAAATAATAAATTGTACATTATTATATAAAGTTTTCAAGACTAAAAATATGCAACAATCAAAGTTAAAGTCAGTAAAAAAAGTAACTGAGTAAAGTTCCTCACATACTGTACTTAAGTACAACTTTGAGGAACTTTACTTGAGTATTTAAATGAGTGTTAAATATAAAAAAATATAATTAACTAATAAATGAAGATGCAACTGCAGCTGCAACATTAAAGAGATAAACACATCAATAATTATAATCCAATAATTTAATATATATTATTCTGAAATGGGCCGTTCTGCATAATACGTATTATTTCTAAAGTGTAAAAATCCCAAAACCTTTCTGACTCACAGAGAGATTAATATGTTTTCAGGAGATTCTATCTTTAGTATAAATTGACAGTGTTGTTGTTAACAGGAGCACCTAAGTCCGGCACACAGCAGGTGTACCGGCGAGCCCTCACCTGTGAGCATGTACTGATAAGCGCTGTCAGAGATGGAGAAGATGTGGGGGGGGGCCTCCTGGCGTTTCTTCCCGCGGTACCCGGCCACCACCTCCGGGTTGTAGACAGGAAGCCACTTATAGGGATTCAGAGTCACACAGAAGAGCCCAGAGTAGGTCTGTGAAAGAACGAGAAGACGAACACACTCACGATGAAGAGACGACGACAGGAGGTGCATTTTAAAGAATCTATTGATTATTTGAGGTTACGTAGATCATCCAGGCGGCGTAGCGCTCCTTGAGGTTGAAGAGCACGGCAGGTTCGTGCAGATGTGTCAGCAGGGCCATGTCCTCCAGCTTGTCAAACTTCGGAGGGTTCATGGGCCGAAGGTCGTCCAGGTGCACCGTGACAACCTGGAGAGGGAAAGATAAACAGCTATACAAATAATATCACGTCACAATTTATGATCAATGTTTCAATTACAAGTTCCACCTCAGCTCCTATAATAAGTCTACAAACATTGAGAGCATTAAGGACAAACATGTCACCATTGAAACCCATTAAAACCGCATTACATAACAATGCACTTTATTATATCTAGCTTTACATCTAGAACCTTCAAAATTATACTTTTTAACTATTTTGCAGCAGATTGAGACATTTTCTAATGTTTACACAAAGAAGCAAATACCTGACATATTACTGGTTCCCAGAAACAATTAATGCATCCAACTCAATGATTCATTGACAAGACTGTGAAAAACTAATTCCACCAGCATTAGTATACAGATAGTATACAGATAGTATACAGATAGTATACAAATAGTATACAGATAGTATACAGATAGTGTGCAGATAGTATACAAATAGTATACAGATAGTATACAGATAGTGTGCAGATAGTATACAGATAGTATACAGATAGTATACAGATAGTATGCAGATAGTGTGCAGATAGTATACAGATAGTGTGCAGATAGTATACAGATAGTATACAGATAGTATACAGATAGTATACAAATAGTATACAGATAGTATACAGATAGTGTGCAGATAGTATACAGATAGTATACAGATAGTATACAGATAGTATACAGATAGTATGCAGATAGTGTGCAGATAGTATACAGATAGTGTGCAGATAGTATACAGATAGTATGCAGATAGTGTGCAGATAGTATACAGATAGTATACAGATAGTATACAGATAGTATGCAGATAGTGTGCAGATAGTATACAGATAGTGTGCAGATAGTATACATATAGTATGCAGATAGTGTGCAGATAGTATACAGATAGTATACAGATAGTATGCAGATAGTGTGCAGATAGTATACAGATAGTGTGCAGATAGTATACAGATAGTATACAGATAGTGTGCAGATAGTATACAGATAGTATACAGATAGTGTGCAGATAGTATACAGATAGTGTGCAGATAGTATACAGATAGTATGCAGATAGTATGCAGATAGTATAAAGATAGTATGCAGATAGTATGCAGATAGTGTGCAGATAGTATACAGATAGTATACAGATAGTATACAGATAGTATGCAGATAGTATACAGATAGTATACAGATAGTATGCAGATAGTGTGCAGATAGTATACAGATAGTATGCAGATAGTATACAGATAGTATACAAACATTTCTGTGTTTCATGAAAAACAACAGCATGATGTACAAACTGTACATTTAAAGTGTTCAAATTGTGAAAATTAATGAATACTTTATAGTTAATACAATAATATTAATATATAATATTTCCACCTTTCCATCCTCAGTCTCCACAGTGACCTGGGACCCGTCTTGGCTTCTGATCTTCCCCTTCACGTACTCCTGCTTCGGCTCTGGCACAAAGATGGCTGTCTTGGCATCAAACGGCATGTTTTGCGCTGCGATTCTCTCCCGCTCCGATTTGCGGAGGTATGGGGCAGCCACCCCGAATATTTCCATCTCGACATCGCTCATTTTATCTGGCTGCATGGGCCGGAAAAACAAACGCACTCAAAACACGATTAAAACTGAGCAGAAGTTGGTCCGAATGAAAATAGTTGGATGTGGCGACGTACTCACCAGAGTGCTGCACACCGGAAGACTTCCCGCCAACAGTTTCAGAAGGACCGCGCAGACGTCCCTCGCCCGAACCAGACTTTCACGCCTTTTATAAGCGACGCTCGGGTCTGTTTCGTGGCGCTTTGTTCTCCTATATTTGGAGATCTGGCTTAAACGCCACCTTGAAAAAGTCAAGTATGTCCATTTTGTATTTCGAAGTGTCTATGTTTAGCTGTATTGTGTCACTTTTAAACGGTTTCAATTGTAACCTCAGACTGTCCATTAAAAAGCAATGAATGCTAAGGACGACAGCTTACAGGCTTACAGGCCCTATGCGGAGCGTCTCATTTTCTGGGATCAGGGAAGATTAGGTCTGTTAGGGCATCGCTGAAATACTGGCATTGGCTGTCTGGAGACTGGAGCTCATCACACACACGAGTGTTTGGGTTTTGTGTTGGGAGCAGCCGGGCAACATTTAGCACATTCCAGAGGAGATGCTTCTCTGGGGTTTGTCTTTTAATATGTTTTTGACGCATAATTTACTATTATATTCATCGAGCTCCGTCTGTAAAGTCTGCTGGGTGTCTGTGTGTTGCTTTCCCTTAAACCAGGGGTGTCAAACATGCGGCTCGGGGGCCAAAACCGGCCCGCCAGAGGGTCCAATCCGGCCCGGCTCTTCTTCAGGACTGAGTGAGGACCCCTCCTGGTTCTGATCAGGTTATCGCGGCTCTAACTGAAGACTTTAACACGTTGCGTTACAGGAACTGCAGGATTGTATGTTCGTACAACTCTCGAGGAAGAAACTATTCAATCCAACTTACTGCAAGAATGTTCTCAACCATGTCAACTCATGACAGGAAAAACAAGGTTTTGACTATTGCAATGCCGTATTCATAAGCCCCAATCCAACTCCAGGAAATCTTATTTATCTTGCTTACACACGTCCCTCCAGCACCGACATCTCTGATCCTTTAAAATCAAACAGGTTTCCACCCTCTTCAATCGTTCCTTTGTTAGTTATATGACATTTATGATCTGTTCCAAGGAGGTGAAGTTTTCGGTTCGGTTTGTTTGCAGGATTACAGAAAAACTCCAGAACTGATTTTCATGAAACGTTGTGAACGGGTGAAGCGCGGACCAAAGGAGAACTGTTACTTTTTGAATCCAAACAACGAGGCGGATGCGTGCTTTAATTTCAATTATGGAACCAGCATTGACTCTCCATGTGTCCTTCTAGTTCATATGTACATTTATTATTTATTTATTATTTGCTCGTTATTGCACTTAAAAATGACTTTTTCTTCCACAGCTACATTAAAACAAACTAAAGAAATCAAGTATTATTTCTGGCCTTCAGTCAATTCGTCGTCAGAGGAAGTGTTGTGGTATTCAGGAGGGACAGAGCTGCACCAAGTGGGCATTTTGTGTGGCAGTGCATCACAGACGGTCTAATTGGTGCTGATTTAATAGCCGCTTAATGTCACTTGAAGGTCTGGCAACAGCTGCGATTATAATTGGCTCTGGGTAGACGAGTGAGGCCCGGGTCGGCAGACTTACAGTACGCCGACCCCTCTGCCACGACTCGACAAGACAACAAATGTTTGGACGGTTGACTGCGAGCGGGATGTGAACCCAAAGGTCACGGGAGAAGAAAGAGAAGAAGCAGGGAGCAAATCCTTCATCAGCTGGTAGTGTGAGCGAGAGGCTGATGTCTCACCCCGGGGGGGAATAGATCTGACGACGGGTGCATCTGCACAGGATTAGGAGGTCAATGGGAGACGAGGACCGGCCTGGGAGTGAAGCTACTGCAGAATCTCTCCCAGGAGAAATGTCTCAGACAGCAAGTCCACAAAGATATAAAACATCCAAACCTGGAAGGTTTCTTTAAATCACAAAAACATTTATATGTTGCAGATGCATTGTGTCACCTATAGGCTGCTTTACTGGACAGGGTTTACATCCTGCTTCTTCACCGAGCTGTGTTGTTTGGGAACCTGAACTGCAGCCATGGATGGATTACTGAACGAGCCGACCGGAGTCACTCAAAGACACACAAGACAACCACAAAGAGACACAAAACAACCACAAAGAGACACAAAACAACCACAAAGAGACACGAAACAACCACAAAGAGACACAAAACAACCACAAAGAGACACGAAACAACCACAAAGAGACACAAAACAACCACAAAGAGACACGAAACAACTACAAAGAGACATAAAACAACCACAAAGAGACACAAAACAACCACAAAGAGACATGAAACAACCACAAAGAGACACAAAACAACTACAAAGAGACACAAAACAACCACGAAGAGACACAAACAACCACAAAGAGAGACAAAACAACCACAAAGAGAGACAAAACAACCACAAAGAGACACAAAACAACCACAAAGAGACACGAAACAACCACAAAGAGACACAAAACAACCACAAAGAGACACGAAACAACCACAAAGAGACACAAAACAACCACAAAGAGACAAAAAACAACCACAAAGAGACACAAGACGACTACAGAGTCTGCGTCTTGCTCCTCTGTAGGAGAGGTGTTTCGGGCCCATTTTCTCACAATCCTCCCATAACTGCAACAACTATGAAATCTAAATAAACTACATTTTGATCGACGGCTCGACTGATCGGCCCCCAGCGGCGGACTGCAGGAGGCCTCACAGATCCATCGTGCTGCCATACTAGACGCAGCTCACTTTCATGTTCAGCTGCGACTGAAAGGTTTCTTATACGAGAAGTAAATATATGCAAAGATTTAAAGTCTTTAACCTTCTGAAATCTTTTTCAGCACATTTAAGTCAATGTTGCAAATTAGTTGCGTATAAACATCTTTGCCTGCTTTTACTGCCACAAATCTACACGATCTTCAGCATGTAGTATTCAGTGTGTACTAATATATATTTACATCATTCTTTTCCAGTTATCACAGAAGAAATTATGAAATTTACCATTTTGTACCAACAGCACGTGACACAAAACATGTGCCACAGATGTTAATCAAACTGGGATTTATGGAATATTTAAGCTTTGCAGCTTTGTAAACTAAGTAGCTTCTTTTTGCTAACGTTAGCTAAAGTTATAAATCAGACGGATGCTGCAGGGGACATTGTTTTGTCTCAAGACTTTGCACTTCAGTCAAGTTACGTAGTTCTGAAAACGCACAAAGACACAGATCAAGCTTCAGCAGAGACGCTGGACAATTTATCAATCCAGAAATCTATTTGTTCCACTTTGAGCGCCCGTGTGACGGCCGTGTCTCCTGCAGGAATGAACGCGTTGTCTGGCTGCTGGGAGCCCAACAACTGCTGTTTGCTTTTCTAATCCGATTTCTAAAGGAGGCACACGACAGGTGTGCCGACAGAGAAGATATTAATAAATACTGGCTGGCAAGTTCTGGTTAGAACTAATGTAATGTTTCTCTGCGTAAAGCTCTTAAGTATTTATATAATGTCGTCCCTTTAAACTATTACTGGAATTCATCAGAAGAACAGTGACATCATCACTCTCTAACCTCTAATTAGTCGTTATGGGAGCTTCAACATAAATAATTAAAGAAATACAGAAACCAATAACTTTGATGAACTTTTAACAAAAAGATGAAAAATAAAACATTGTGTCCCACCGCTGTCAAACATACTTACCATGAATTTAACTCTTAAATAAACTATGAAAATATATCTCCGATCAAAAAAAGGTAAGGTCGTTCAATCTTCATACAAATATTAAACATCAAAATGTTCCCAGCAGACTGTTCTCTCAAAAAGTGGATTTTACATTCTTAATTAACACTGCCACTGATTTTGTCAAATACTACAAGTGTGCAATGCTCTGCAGCATTTATGCTGCACATTTCAAGTAATATTCCTGCATTTTAAACACTTAATACATTTTAAATACTTTATTTACACTTTTATATATTGGAGTATACCATTTTTAAATGTTTTTAATTTTAATTTGTATTATTTATTGTTGTACAATGCACACATCTTCTTCTATAACTTCTCTGCTAATATATATTTTTATTCTAAAATGGAGCAAATGATTGATCCGCAGGGATCAATAAAGTCTTTTCTATTCTTAAGCAGTTTCTGTGACAACATATGAGGTTTAAGAATAATTAAATCATGTCAGCTCGTCAAGTTATAGTTTTAGGGCAACGATCATTTGAGTGTTTCCATTTTCCATATTTTTCTGCAGTGTTTGGCTGCTCAGACTTCTGAGAAGAGATTATCTTGTAGATATAAATGTAATTAATGAATAAAGTCTGTAATAGACAGCTGCGGCTCAGTAGTCAGAACAGCTGCCTGCTAATTAAAAACGACTCGACTGGAGTTTCCTTTCAGCCTCTCCCACATTCAAACACTGCGTCTAGCTTATTTAATATATACTAACTATTCTTGGTTTGACTTTTTACAGGAAATCACTCAATTTTCTTCATAAATTGCATTTATTCTTCTACATTATGTTTCTTTTTCACTCACTACTGTTTCTCCAAAGATAGGTTTAACATGAGTCAGATTATTTGTGTGGTATGTTTTTAGAAAATAAAGAACACCTGTGAAAACATGTGGAGTCAAAGGTTTGGAGAACTTTTGTGCAGTCATTTCTCTAAGTGTTTGTTGTTGGAATATGATATTTGTGTAAAATGTTGAAAGCATTGCTAACACACATGAGTAAATGCATTATACTTTGTGTTTACAGTGCATGGAGGATTTAAAACATGAACGCTTAGTCCTGGTTAGAAAATGTGAGAGCGCTCCAGCGTCCAACATGGGTACTACAACAACAAACACTTAAGAAATAAATAATTCCGCTTCAGCTTTTTACACTCAGATGAAAAGAAACGTAGAAAAGTCTTTTTTTTTCACATATTGGGTCATAAATAGAGGAGACATTTAGATTTAGAGAATGTGTCTTTCCTACTAACACCACCAGGTGTCTCTAGAGCTGCTTTCAGCTTCTCCTCATCCAGTTTATCACTAATACATTTAGACATAATGTCAACAAACTTACATTTTTATATTCCAAGAAACCAAGAGTCTTCAAAAAACAAGAAATATGAAAAGGCGTGGTAAGTTTTTATCACACAATCAAACATGAATCAGGTATTTCCTCATTCTGTGCATCAGAAGTCAGAGATGGAGCTCAATGGAGCTGATGAGCATTTGTTGTGTAAGCAGGGGGCACCGGAAGCCTTCAGCAGCGTCATGAAATGAAGGGGCGTCACGAGACCAGACACTTTGGTACCAAGTCGATTTCTTCAGTCGCACAGGTACCGTCAGAGACCACGGCACGTGAACGCCACATATCAGCAGGAGAGCTAGCTACCGTTAGCAGCCGGTGAACAGGGGTTCCATAGAGTTGCATTATGGTGCGTTCAAGCACTACTCAGTAAAAATGATGAATTGGAAGAAGTTAAATTATAACGATGTGTTCAAATGTAATCTTGTAAAACGTTTTTGGTGAGAAAGTTGAATGTTTGACAGCCATTTAAAATAGATGTTTGAGGGAATATGACACGTTTAACTTCCTTACAAAAACCAGAACGCAAAAGTAATAAAAAGGAGTGTGTGCAAGTACATGGGATTCAGTTTTTAGTTTGTTTAACGTGGAATTTCACAGGTATTTGTTATTGACTACTAACTTCTGGTATCGTGACACCCGTAATTAAATATTTTACGTCTACTTCACACCACTCACTGCAGGGAATGTACCGCAGCTCCATTATCTTTGTACAACAGCAGCTTCAAAATAAATACAAGGAGCCAACACAAGATGTCCCACCAACAGCTGAGAACTGTCAGGCCCTCGTGGGCCCTCGTGGACCCTCACTGGGCCCTCGTGGGGCCTCACTGGGCCCTCGTGGGGCCTCACTGGGCCCTCGTGGGGCCTCACTGGGCCCTCGTGGGCCCTCACTGGGCTGCTGATCCCTTTGCCTTCTTGTACTTCCTCATGTACGCTGCTATTGAGTTGGTGATCTCCACATTTCTTTTGTTTTGTCCAAAATACTCCACAAACTCTCCGTCGGGTCCCACCAGGTACATGATGATGGTGTGATCGACCTGAAGGCAGCAAAGAGGCGGAAATCAGAACATCTTTTATTGTTTCATCCTCATCATTGTATCGTTACGACATGTGGTAAGAGCGACAACACAGCGGATATAACTCACGATGTAGTCGTCGTCTTCGTCCTTTGGTCCCTGACTGTAGTAAACTCTGAAGGCTCTGGAAACCTGCTCGATCTGAGGCAAAGTCCCCGTCAGGCCAATCAGCTTCGGGGAAAACTCTGCAATATAAATCATATATCTATAAAACTTAATGCAGTGCAAAGAAAGTTAGCCATTCATTTCTTAACAGATCATTCTGATAAAGTATCGTGTGTGTGTATAGATACTGTGGCTTTACAACAGACGCATATTTGAGGATGATTAGACTTATGTAACATTTATTTATTTATTATTGCTTCATCAGCATCTCTCATAATGTTGACATAGAAATGCAAATAATTAAATAATAAAACTGCATTTATTCCACATTTCTGTTTTTAATCCATCATATGCATCAGATTATGTGCAAAATATGTTTTATACGACAGCAGTTAATAACAAACTTAAAGAAATGTTTCACATTTTCACTCGTCTAATCGTCCGATGGCTTTTATATCACATTCAGTGTTTTACAAGAACACAAACAAAAAGGAACATCTAAATACAAAATATGATTACAAGACAGAACAAAGTGCGGGAAGAAGGAGTTAAAGAAAGAGTAATATAATTAAAACATGTGTAATATAGAACATAATAATAATGTACCTTTCACATAAGCAGCCATGGCGTCTGCCGTGTCCCTGTGAGGGTCGATGGTGATGAGGAGCGGCGTCAGGTTTGGAAGAGACTTTATTTTATCTGCGGAGAACCAAACCAGACGGTGACGTTTGATTTACAGTAAATCTCTCATGCATCATAAGCTTTTTATTACCGATGTCATCCACCACTTCAATCATTTTCTCGATCTCGTCCGGGCAGATGTCGGGGCAGTGAGTAAAGCCAAAGTAGATGAGGACCCACTGGCCGAGGAAGTCCTCGCTCTTAGTGGGCTTGTTGTTGTGATCGACGAGCGAGAACGGACCTCCCAGCGCCGGCCGACCGATCGACTTATTCCGCTCTTTTTCGATCACTGCAAAGTTCAACAGTAAACAATTAAAGATTCAGATGATTCTAAGTACGGGTTAGCGTCTTCATCACTTCATTTAACAGGAAAAGCAGCTTCGTCTGGACGTAAACTAATGATTTAATAACTTCTTTTACTTCACGTGCACTGGATATTAAAGCGGTAACATACTTACATTCCTCCTTTTCTTTCTTTAAGTATTTCATCGCTCCAAGCAGAGTGCCTCCAATAGCAAATGTTATCGCTAAAGATTTCCACGTCACAGGCTTCAAAGACGAGAACACAAATCATAGAGGAATATTTATACTTCAAAACAACGGCTTCTCACTTTTAATCCTGCTAAACCCTGGTGATCAGTCTGCTGAGGACAAGATCATAGCGAGCGTATTTAATGTGTTGGAATAAACATTAAATATTCTCTCTGTGGTCTGAAAGACACATTTTTATTCATGCAATTATTATGGTTTGGGTTAAATAATGTCATAACGTTTGAGTGTAAGATTTAATTTAAACATTACATTTCCCTGCCAAATACTTTTCTCACTATAAACAAAGTGATTCATCGTTTTGAGTAATTTATTAAGAAAAGAAAGTCAAAATTCTCTGATTCCAGTTGAAAATGTGAATATTTCCTGGTGTCTTTCCTCGTCTATAACAATGAACTGAATATCTGTTCTTGTTAATAATATCTGTTATTTGGAAAACACGGATCGTTTTCTTTTACCACCGTCTTATCGTTTTATTGCCAATAAAATCAATATAGTTGCAAACATTCTTCTTACGTTTTGTCCTTTTCTTAATTGTTTTGGGAAATGGTCCCTAATGTGTGGTAAACATGTAAACATTAAATAGATTGAATCATAAAAATACATCAATTAGAATTATAAGCTTCACAGTTCCACAACTGCAGGACATTTTCTGACAGCACAGTAAAAGAATAAACACAAAATGGATCAATTCATTTAATAAACATTAATATAATAAGATTTCCCAATATTGAGATACATAATGAATTTGTTTTTTTTTTAATATTAAGATGTCATGTCAAACTGAGGGGTTGCAACTTTCACATGAACTCTTACCCCAGTTTTCTTCTTCTTATCCCGGGATGAAGGTGATGAAGGTGATGGAGGTGGTGGAGGTATTGAGGAGAAGGTTCTTGAGGAGTGTTGATGCAGCTGCCGAGCTGCTCTGCAGGTGAACCACTCACTCACATTCACCTGTTAAGGTGTAAACATAGGAAAAGACTAGAGTTAAGTTTATTTGCACAATTTAAAAATACACAAACATAACAAATAATATACAGTGCAGGAAGAGGCAGAACATAATAGGTGTTGAAATCCTTACATCACAATTTATTTCCTTTAGTGGCTATAAAACATTTAGGCATTAGGCCAAACTCCATTCAAATATTTGCGAAGTTAAGGTGGTGTCGTATGATATACAGGCGGCGTAACTGGAGAAGTTTTCTAAATTATTAAGTGTTTTTTCGATCTAGACAACTATTTCGGCTAGTATTTTGTTAGCTGTAAGACATGTTTCGTCTATTATATGGGCACCCGTCTTTTACCTTCAAAATACATTGATGCGCTGAAGAGAAAAATTATAATTTGCTAAATTTCTCTATGGAGTTTGGTGTGACACCTGATACTCATAGCTAGCTTTGACCTACCAGGCAGCAGTGATGTCTCCGCGGGGACAGTGTGTGTTTCAGTCCCGTTTCTCTCCGTAAAACATCGTGTGCGAGTCTGACAGTTTGGGTCAGGGTACATTTCTGTAAGAGTTTAACGTTGTGGTATAAAACACTCATGGCCATGTTCGGACCTTGACAGAACCGCTTCTGTGACGAGGAAGCGCCGGTTATATGAGTTTACAATACGGAGACAAACTGCTGTTCTAGAGTCAGTTCTTAATATCCATGCAGCAATCCAACCAGAAAAGGCAGCTCTCAGATCAGCCGTTAATAAACCGGAAATTACGTTTTAGATCTTCTTTTATCTATATTTCAGTCGCAGTGTTCTCGGCTGCCACCTAGAGGCCGGAGAGGGGAAGACCTAAAGAGGAAAAATATTAACGAATAGATATGAACCATAAAACTTCCCCAGTTATTTACTTACATTAAAGCCTTTATTTTACATTATACAAGTTTTCTGAAATGTGATGTTTAAATATGCAAATAAAGACATTATATCATAAAATATGTGTCGTACTTTGGTATATTGTTGTGTACTCTGATTGGTACTTTATATTTTGTCTTGTATTCTACAGCTTTATATCATCGAGTGCTGATAAGTATATAAACTGTGTACTTTTACTGCTGTGCAAAATCTATATCTAACGGAAGCTCAAAATAATACTGAGCAGCAGATAGTACTAAAGTATTACTGTAGTATTTATACTGTACTGAAGTATTACTGTAGTATTTATACTGTACTGAAGTATTACTGTAGTATTTATACCTGTACTGAAGTATTACTGTAGTATTTATACTGTACTGAAGTATTACTGTAGTATTTATACTGTACTGAAGTATTACTGTAGTATTTATACCTGTACTGAAGTATTACTGTAGTATTTATACTGTACTGAAGTATTACTGTAGTATTTATACCTGTACTGAAGTATTACTGTAGTATTTATACTGTACTGAAGTATTACTGAAGTATTTGTACTTGTACTGAAGTATTACTGTAGTATTTATACTGTACTGAAGTATTACTGTAGTATTTATACCTGTACTGAAGTATTACTGTAGTATTTATACTGTACTGAAGTATTACTGAAGTATTTGTACTTGTACTGAAGTATTACTGTAGTATTTATACCTGTACTGAAGTATTACTGTAGTATTTATACTGTACTGAAGTATTTGTACTTGTACTGAAGTATTACTGTAGTATTTATACCTGTACTGAAGTATTACTGTAGTATTTATACTGTACTGAAGTATTACTGTAGTATTTGTACTTGTGCTGAAGTATTACTGTAGTATTTATACCTGTACTGAAGTATTACTGTAGTATTTATACTGTACTGAAGTATTACTGTAGTATTTATACCTGTACTGAAGTATTACTGTAGTATTTATACTGTACTGAAGTATTACTGTAGTATTTATACCTGTACTGAAGTATTACTGTAGTATTTATACTGTACTGAAGTATTACTGAAGTATTTGTACTTGTACTGAAGTATTACTGTAGTATTTATACTGTACTGAAGTATTACTGTAGTATTTATACCTGTACTGAAGTATTACTGTAGTATTTATACTGTACTGAAGTATTACTGAAGTATTTGTACTTGTACTGAAGTATTACTGTAGTATTTATACCTGTACTGAAGTATTACTGTAGTATTTATACTGTACTGAAGTATTTGTACTTGTACTGAAGTATTACTGTAGTATTTATACCTGTACTGAAGTATTACTGTAGTATTTATACTGTACTGAAGTATTACTGTAGTATTTGTACTTGTGCTGAAGTATTACTGTAGTATTTGTACTTGTACTGAAGTATTACTGTAGTATTTATACCTGTACTGAAGTATTACTGTAGTATTTATACTGTACTGAAGTATTACTGTAGTATTTGTACTTCACTACAGGACGACTCATTTGTTTTTACAGCTGAAGTCTAAACTGACTGTAAGAAGTTTCCTGAAGCTGAAGTGAGTGTTTGTGAAACATGTTGAACACACAGTATCTGTCACAACCTGCTCTCCCCCCCCCCCCCCCCCTCCCTCCTCTTCCTATCATGTGGAGGACCTTTATACCCCTTGTATCACAACTCAAACTAGTTTCACTTCTCAGGAAGTGAGACTCACACAGTCGCTGGCAGTGAAGGAGAAATGGCGCAGAAAGGAGTTCAGCTGGACCGGGAAACCTTCTCTTGTTCCATCTGTCTGGATCTACTGAAGGATCTGGTGACGACTCCCTGTGGACACAGCTACTGCAAGAACTGTATTCAAAGCTTCTGGGATGGAGAGGACGAGAAGAGAAGCCACAGCTGCCCTCAGTGCAGGCAGACCTTCACACCGAGGCCTGTCCTGGTGAAGAGCACCATGTTAGCAGCTTTAGCGGAGGAGCTGAAGAAGACTGGACTCCAAGCTGCTCCTGCTGATCACTTCTATGCTGGACCTGAAGATGTGGGATGTGATGTCTGCACTGGGAGAAAACTGAAAGCCTTCAAGTCCTGTGTGCAGTGTGTGGCCTCTTACTGTGAGAAACACCTCCAGCCTCATTATGAATCACCTACATTCATGAAACACAAGCTGGTGGAGCCCTCCCAGAAGCTCCAGGAGAACATGTGCTCTCGTCACGATGAGGTGATGAAGATGTTCTGCCGTACTGATCAGCAGTGTATCTGTTATCTCTGCTCTGTGGAGGAACATAAAGGCCACGACACAGTCTCAGCTGCAGCAGAAAGGACTGAGAGGCAGAGAGAGCTCGAGGGGAGTCGACTAAACATCCAGCAGAGAATCCAGGACGGAGAGAAAGATGTGAAGCTGCTTCAGCAGAAGGTGGAGGCCGTCAATCGCTCTGCTGACAGAGCAGTGGAGGACAGTGAGAAGATGTTCACTCAGCTGATCCGTCTCATGCAGAAAAGAAGCTCTGATGTGAAGCAGCAGCTCAGATCGCAGCAGGAAAGTGAAGTGAGTCGAGTCAAAGAGCTTCAGGAGAAGCTGGAGCAGGAGATCACTGAGCTGAAGAGGAAAGACGCTGATCTGAAGCAGCTCGCACACACAGAGGACCACAACCAGTTTCTACACAACTACCCCTCACTGTCCCCACTCAGTGAGTCTACACTCTCCTCCAGCATCAACATCCCTCTCAGATACTTTGAGGAAGTGACAGCGGCTGTGTCACAAGTCACAGATGAACTCCAGGACGTTCTGAGAGAGAAGTGGACAAACATCTCACAGACTGGGACTGAAGTGGATGTTTCACTGTCAGCAGAGCCCAAGACCAGAGCTGGATTCTTAAAGTATTCACGTGACATCACACTGGATCCAAACACAGCAAACAGACGGCTGTTATTATCTGAGGGGGACAGAAAAGTGACAGTAATGAGTCAACAACAGTCTTATTCTAGTCACATAGACAGATTCACTGTATATCCTCAGGTGCTGAGTAGAGAGAGTCTGACTGGACGTAGTTACTGGGAGGTGAAGCGGAGCGGGGGAGACGTTCGTGTAGCAGTCGCATACAAGAACATCAGCAGAGCAGGGTGGGGGCTTGAATGTGCATTTGGATTCAATGATAAATCCTGGGTGTTAGATTGTGACGATGACAGATATACATTTTATTACAACAAAGTCGACACTCCCGTCTCAGGTCCTGCGTCCTCCAGACTCGGAGTGTACCTGGATCACAGAGCAGGTGTTCTGTCCTTCTACAGCGTCTCTCACACCATGACTCTCCTGCACAGAGTCCACCACACATTCTCTCAGCCGCTCTACGCTGGAGTTGGTTTATATTCTCCTGGAGACACTGCTGAGTTCTGTAAACTCAAGTAGACAGAAGTAAATCTGTGGTTCTCCTTCAGGGAGTCTTCTTCTCTCAGTGAGTAAACTAACCCCCCCGCACTAAGTGACATGTTCTATGTTTCATATTATATTCCAGATGATCAGCTGTACAATGAACCTGAATAATAATCACAATATAAGTGCAGGAGGTTTGTGTGACACCAGGATGAAGTGTGAGCAGATAGTTTCCTGTGAATGTTGATCACAGATCACATTTACTTTGAACACAATGTTCTTGTGATGTTAACAGTGAAGTTGAACATGACCCTCATCCTGGGTGGGGTTTGTATTAAACATGTTAAGACTAAAAAGACTTCTTCCTTTAAAATGAATGTGAACGTGTGATTTAAGGGAAGCGGCTTCAGCTCTGTGTTTAAACTCTGAAACGTATTTCGTCTCCGTGTTTGTGCCGACGGCTGATTGTTGTGGCGTTTGTTCAGCTGTCACTCAAACATTGTGGGCGGTGCTTGACGTCATCAGTGGTTGTGTAATGTGGGACTTTGTTTAGGTGGAGCTGCTCCCTCTGTCTGTGGAGCCATGGAGGCTCTCACTGCTCATCATGTTGCTGTCTCTGCATCAACATGTCCACTCAATGTTTGATGAATATTTGTGTTGATGTATTTCTATCTTGTTTCTCTTCCACTGCATGTGTTCAGAGAGGAAGCAGCAGCTTCATCCTGGACACTTTGTTCTGTTAGAAAGACGTCTAGAAGCACATTGATGTGTTGTTGTTGTTGTTATGAGGGCTTATAGAAGTGTACTTATCCTGATCATAATCCATCAGCAGAGGATTCATTCTTGTCTTTCACATGCTGACATTGTGCTCAAAGTGAACGTGTACATGAAGTCATTGAACTTTACTGATGTGAGAACAAAGTGCAGCTTCACATGATGAATAAACAAACATCAAGTCTTTTCTTCTTGTCTTCATTCCAGGGTATCAAACAAAGCTGACGGAGACAATGTGAAGCTGATCTGAGACAATAACTGAGCAAAGTAGCAGCACGTGGTGATCAAATGTTGTCTTATAGATCAGCTGTGAATATGAAACTACTGTATTACTGCAGATCAATATTATCACTACAGTAATAAGGAGACATGTTTCGTGTCTGTCGAGTGGGGAAATGAAAGAACGTACAAATGAAAGTCATGAAATGTGCAGTTTGAAGGATTTAAAGGACCTTTGTGTTGCTGTAGTTTCCCAGCATGCTCTCTGGTCTGTGTGTTGGTGTGCAGGAGGATCCAGGTGGAGCAGATGCATCAACACAGAGGATCAAGGTGCGTTCACTGACCTGCTTCAACAGTAGGAGCAGTGACTGTTGAACTGTCTGTCAGTCTGTGTGTGTGTCTGGCTCCACCTGCTGCTTCTTATTTTAATGACTGACAATCTGCATCCAATAACTTCTGCACTCTTTAATATTGAGCTCCACCTTCCAGATACTGCAGTACTTCTTCTGTGAAACACATCGACACACTGCAGCAAGTATTCATGTGTTCAGTGAAGACGAGCTCTAATGAACTCCTGCATGAAGGTGAACAGGCTCAAATAAACAGCTCACACATATCAGCTGACACTTCCCCACTTCATGACTCACATTAACACAATTACATGTTGTGTTAAAGGTGTTCTGACATGTGATGTTTAAATATGTAAATGAGGCATTATGTCATTAAATGTGTGTAATCTGCTACATGTCCAGATATAAAGTGAAGTCTGGATGAAGCAGGTTCAAAGTGTTTCATGTTGTTCACATATCAAAGGTTTGTACAGATTCTGGATCTGTCTTTGTATCACTCCATAAATCACTAAATCCTGTCAACACACAGAACTCTGTGCATCTCCTGCATGTAGTGAGTGTAGCGTGTATAACATGAGCTGTGAGTGACATGTGAACAAAGCCCTCTGCACAAAGCTTCAGAATATAGAGAGGAATGAAAGTGGAAAGTTTGGTGTATGTAAGTGCTGCTGAAGTGGAGACTTCTGCTGAAGAGTGTGAGAAAAAGCTCCTTTAGAGAAAAGCTCCTTTAAAGATATGTATTGTAACATTCATACATGTTGTACACACTACAGGTGAACAGGGTCATACATGTTGTACACATTACAGGTGAACAGAGTCATACATGTTGTACACACTACAGGTGAACAGAGTCATACATGTTGTACACACTACAGGTGAACAGAGTCATACATGTTGTACACACTACAGGTGAACAGTCATACATGTTGTACACACTACAGGTGAACAGAGTCATACATGTTGTACACACTACAGGTGAACAGGGTCATACATGTTGTACACACTACAGGTGAACAGAGTCATACATGTTGTACACACTACAGGTGAACAGAGTCATACATGTTGTACACACTACAGGTGAACAGGGTCATACATGTTGTACACACTACAGGTGAACAGGGTCATACATGTTGTACACACTACAGGTGAACAGGGTCATACATGTTGTACACACTACAGGTGAACAGAGTCATACATGTTGTACACACTACAGGTGAACAGGGTCATACATGTTGTACACACTACAGGTGAACAGAGTCATACATGTTGTACACACTACAGGTGAACAGGGTCATACATGTTGTACACACTACAGGTGAACAGAGGTCATACATGTTGTACACACTACAGGTGAACAGAGTCATACATGTTGTACACACTACAGGTGAACAGGGTCATACATGTTGTACACACTACAGGTGAACAGAGTCATACATGTTGTACACACTACAGGTGAACAGAGTCATACATGTTGTACACACTACAGGTGAACAGGGTCATACATGTTGTACACACTACAGGTGAACAGAGTCATACATGTTGTACACACTACAGGTGAACAGAGTCTACATTAACAGGTGAACAGGGTCATACATGTTGTACACACTACAGGTGAACAGGGTCATACATGTTGTACACACTACAGGTGAACAGAGTCATACATGTTGTACACACTACAGGTGAACAGAGTCATACATGTTGTACACACTCCAGGTGAACAGGGTCATACATGTTGTACACACTACAGGTGAACAGAGTCATACATGTTGTACACACTACAGGTGAACAGGGTCATACATGTAACTAACAGATATCATGAAGCTTCCCCACTTCATGACTCACATCAACACAACTTTATATTACAGGTGTTTAATATGTACATGAGGCGTTATGTAATGTAGCTGTGGTTAAATCTACACACACACACACACTCTGATGTGATTCTGATGTTTTCAGTGCAAGAAAAACAGTGTTTTTCGTGGGGTCTCGCACTTTAAATGAACAAAGTAAAACGTACCACTTTTATGATTTCATTTGTTTTTTATATTTTACATTATTTATACATTATACTTCCTTTGACAGAAAGTAAAACAATTTACATTTAATTAAACTATAAAGAGAAAAGACATTGGATAAAAAATACATTTTGTTTTTAATTTAATGACAGCTCAGCTATAATGTTTGTATTTAATAATGCCACAAAACGTTCTTGGTGTAGCATTTTCAGTCAACGAACATAAAAATGTTATATTTAAAATCTGAAAAAGGCAAATCGTTGATGTTTAAATGGCAGTTTTACAATGTGACGGCCAGTTTGACCTGAGCTCCGTGTGGATGTAGTAGTAGAGCCAGGCCACGAAGGGGAAGACTGTGATGGCGGCGGCTGTGGAGACTCGGAGCGTCCCGACTGGAGCCCTGACATAGTGGAAATAAAACAAAAGGTTTTATAGAAGTACATTAGATCAGATTTTTCATTTTAAACAGGTATGAAAAGACTCATTGAGATTAGAAATCTCTTTTTCAAGAGTGTCCTGGCACAAATAACACAGCTGCAGACACGAGAACAAACATATAACAATTTAAAATGTCCCACTGAACGCATTACATAAATGACAAAAATGATATAAATCACATAAATTACATAAATTATATAAATTACATAAATTATATAAATTACATAAATTATATAATTTATATAAATTACCTAAATTACATAAATTATATAAATTACATAAATGACAAAAATGATATAAATGATATAAACCACATAAATTACATAAATTACATAAATTATATAAATTACATAAATTACATAAATTACATAAATTATATAAATTACATAAATTACAAGATCTCAAAAGACATTTAAACATCTACAGCAGGGGTCCCCAAACTTTTTCCTGTGAGGGCCACATAACTTTTCCCTTCTCTGATGGGGGCCGGGGTCAGTTTGTAACAGAAAAAGTGTGACGATCGCAGGGGTGCCTAAACGTAAACATTTATTGTTTTCCAGAAAGCCACACATCACCAAATATTAATAACCCTCTCTGGGTTCTTCACAGAAAAAAAGTCCATTGAACATTAACTTTCTGTTGTGCCGTGCTTCAGTGTCGGCGCAGATCGTATTCTTTGAATACCGCCACCGCCTCTTGACAGATGAGACAAACAGCCTTTTCTTTGCATTGAACAAAAAAAGAATCGTTTGACCACTGCAGGTTAAATACCCTGCATTCTGAATCAATGTTTCTCTTACCTAACCTTTTCGCCATTATTCCGTTCTATTCGACAGGGGCTAGTCTAGGATTCACGTGGCCAGACTCAAAAAAAAATCATAATGCGTCTCTGTTATTGTTCAGGGGGCCGGGCCAAATGAGGAGGCGGGCCGTATCCGGCCCGCGGGTCTTAGTTTGGGGACCACTGATCTACAGCCAGATGCTTCCAATTAATTTAAAAATCACTTAAAAAATGTCCAATGAGACCAGCTGCCAAAGATTCAGCTGATTCTGCAACTGAAGGTGAGAAGTTTACTTAAACTCCATGTTTCTCGTGTCAGTCCAGACTTTATGGATATTCCTGGCAGCAAAAACAATAATAACAAACATCTGGTTACGTCTTTATTTTACCTTCCAGAGTGACGACACAGGAGAAGCCAAACAGCCGTGAGCATGAGGCCAGAAAATTCTCTAAAAAAGGAAAAAATATATTAAATGCACATTATTATTTATACCTGAATCAGATCTGCCTAATATTTCATTCATTTTATTTAAATAAAATTTAAATAAAAGTATTATTATTTTTTATATGTTATTATTATAATATATATAAATATATATAATATCATAATCTAATTATAATATACATATATATATATTATGATAATATATATACATATATATATAATATAATACATATATATATATATATATACACATATATATATATATATATATATATATATATATATATATATATATATATATATATATATATATATATATATATATATATATATATATAAATATAATACCTGCCCTCCTCCTGTTGGAAGATCTCTGTGATCCGCTCTTTATAAAGTCTCCATCCCAACATGGCAACAAGAGCGCTGGAAATCATCACATGGAGATCAGCAACACGCCTCCAGGGCAACGTTTCTGCAAAGAAGAAACATCCAAATCATGTACAAATCAGCTGTGCAGTGCAGTTTATTGTGCTGTTGTTTAAACTGAGCTTTACTGAAGCTGCACAGTCAGAACAAAGCCACTGGGTGGCGCTATCAGCTCTGTAGACAATGCATTAAAGCAAAGTTCAACAGCCTGTAAAGTGTGGAACACAGGAGAATACAAACGGTCACAGCAGAGGAAACTCTAAGAAAGATTCTTGGTTTATTAATGCAGCTACTAGAAACTACCAAATGTATCTGTCTACCTGTCACATGGAGGTTCAAGCCAACGCATGCACACAGGACTGCAGGGACACCATAACCAACCTGCAACAGAAACGGTTTTTAAATCACATAAAACATGTCAAAAGACTAAATAATAAGTGAAATAACTGTCATCTTACCATCCATAACCCTGCGTCTGGATCATTGATCTAAAGCCACACAATATGTTTAATGATGAGAGATGAGGAGAACACATTGACAAATAAAATGAATACAATGTAAACTCACCTGTACATATGTTGCAAGAGCGAAAAATAAAGACATGAAGAAGTTGCAGACTCGCCAAATGACAGAGAGCCATTTCTTCTCTTTACAAACTTCCCCCATTGTTGTTTGTAACCTTTCACCTCCCCGCCCGGGGCTGCGGGACATAAAGATAACACATAGCAAACGCACCCACCCAGTGCTTCTGGTGTGATATAATAGTGAGGGGTTAGTTTGATATTCACCACGACATCTGCAGTGAAATGTTTGGACATTAACCACAATTCATAAATAATTTAATGTCTTTATCTCCCATGTAGGTCACACACCAAGCCACGCGCTCCTTTTCGATGTGATATAAACCCACAGACGATCATTTTAGGCGGATGCTCTTTTATGTTTGTACATTTTGGGTTGTATAACTCAGTACTACACCCAGGGATACAGTCCTATTATCATCATACGTCCTCTGGCAGAAGTATTTCTTTAATGGGGAAAGAAATACCCAATACAGTTCTATTGTATCTATCTACTTTGGATTAAATATTTGACGTTTTCCACCCTGGCTGCCCCGTACAACAAAACGAGCACACATTCTCCAAGACCGCAGTGACGTCAATGGATCCGCAAGGCAGATATATCACTTCCGGTATATTATAACAAAATAAAATCAACAGTACAGTACAGTACAGTACATTTTTAAAGTTGTGTTTATTGCTTGTAATTCAAATGTCGGACAATCAATAAAGTCTCAAACACGAGACATTTGTTTTTCATACTTTTCCATTATTTATTAGGCTAAACATTTATATACACACATAAGGTAAATAATAACAGCAGTTAAAAACAACAACAACAATAAAAAAGAGAAAGCTAATTCATTTTAAAGAATAAATTAATTTAAAAAAGAATTAGTTTCCAATTGTTACTTAAGCATTGGTTTACATAGTTTTTATTTTATTTCCTAATTATTATTATTTTTTGGTGCAGAGTCCCTAATTCATGATACAAATACAAAATAAATAAATAGATTAAATTATAATAAATACATAAATTAGAATTATACTTTATTTTCACACACGGGTAGGGGATTTATATTTGTCTCACAGTACAGTAAAAACATTAAACACAAAATGCATCAAATCATGTACAGCATTATACTCTGTGTGCAGTAGTTGATACAACTTAAATAATATCATAATATAATAATATTTACATGCGATTGGTTTATTATGTTAATGGTGAATGGTACAAAGGAACCTTTGTATACCCCTGCAAAATCTGGGTCTTTTAATTTAAAAACAATTACATTTACTCTTATATTGTACTTATACTATATTGTAAACCATTTCATGCCACTTTATACTCCGATACATCTCAGAGGGAAATATTGTAGATTTATTTGACAGTTTTAGTTACTTTACAAATTAAATTGAGGGGATTACACTGTCACTGTAGTTGGATTACACTGTCACTGTAGTTGGATTACTCTGTCACTGTAGTTGGATTACTCTGTCACTGTAGTTGGATTACACTGTCACTGTAGTTGGATTACACTGTCACTGTAGTTGGATTACACTGTCACTGTAGTTGGATTACTCTGTCACTGTAGTTGGATTACTCTGTCACTGTAGTTGGATTACACTGTCACTGTAGTTGGATTACTCTGTCACTGTAGTTGGATTACACTGTCACTGTAGTTGGATTACACTGTCACTGTAGTTGGATTACTCTGTCACTGTAGTTGGATTACACTGTCACTGTAGTTGAGGTCCTTGCAATTCTGCTATTGTTCTCAAAGCACAGTTTAGTGAAATACTTTAAACAAATGGCGTTTTAATTATTATGCCAATACATTGATTTTACTTAATTTTATTGTTATTCTATTTTGCACTGGTGTTAAATTGTAATCTTGTTTTTGTTCTAATTTTTATTCTATTTTAGTTTACTTATGTTTACTCATTTACCTTACTCTTATTGCATCTCTTTTTGCACTGGTGTTGGAATTACTTACTATATTTATATTTCTTATTTTTATTCTCATGTTGATGTTTTTTTCAGCGATCTTTAACTATAAGAATTATTAAGGATTAATAAAGTTTAATCTTCTTAAAATACACTTTCTTGTTTTATTTTGAAACACACTCGACGTCACATCCGGCTACGTCCTGGTTAAGTGTCGCGAGCTTGCCGTTAGCTGTGGGACGCTGTGGGTGTTGACATGTCAGTGTCACTTGGTCAGCTGATTGCGGGTCTTAAAGCTTCTTGGCTAGTACAGCTAGCCAGCTTAGTTAGCTTAGCCTAGCTGGATGTTTGTTTTTGGTAACGTTACTTGTATAGGTAGCTTTTAACGTAGCCCGGAACCTTTAAAATATCTGAATCATTTCACGTATTCTTCACCTGTTCTACAGTCGCCCCCGGATCGTTTGGCGGCCTCAAGTTGCCGTTAGTAAGGCAGTCGTTATCGTGGCAGGGAGGGAAGGGTGAAGTTCTCCGTGTATCTGCATTGCAGCCCGGTGCTGCTGATGGAATTCAAACACACAACAATGGCGACTCCCAGTCCTAACAACTCAACAACACCGAGCAGCCACAACAGCAGCAACAACGCCGGATCTGCACCGCACCACCATCTCCAGTCGCAGTCTCAGCACATCACTACCATGAGCAGCATGCAGGGTAAGTAGGTAATGTTAACAACAATACGAGCTCACATTTTGCTGCAGTGAAGGTTAATGTTAGCAGCTAGTAGCCGTGGGAGGCTCAGGCGACTCCCAGGACTGAGAAGATATCCCCCGGGGAACGGACCAGTATTTTTCCCCTAAGAGGAATGTGTCAATTTCCATTAATTGGAAAATTAATTATTTTCTTATACCTTGCAACATGCATTTAACATCCTTGTTGCCATTTTTGACATGTTGTATCCACGTTACATTCTGTTCTCTCGGTCTGAGGAAAATCTCGCCAAACTCCGTTCCAGAAATGGTCAATTATATGTCGTAACTATAGCTACACATGTCATAGATGCACATTGTGAAATGTGTCTTTATTACATCTTATAAACCGTAATGATGCACTATTCCGCATGTATATAATCAGTGTATTATCATGTATTTGAATTGCTGCTCCCTTGCCATTTATGACGTCTGTTATTCCTAAATTAGGTTTCATGCGTCTTTCACACAAACACAGTGGATTGCACCTTTTTTAGGAATAAGAGCTATGTTAGTGTGAAATAAGCCGAATTTGACAAAATACCTTCACCATTAAGACATTATGACAAGTCATGTTCGATTGCTTTTTTTGTGGTTGGCAATATGCAAAACCAAATTGAATTGATTGTAAACAGAGTTTCCGTCATTATCTGCACTAGTGAGTACATGTGAGCTCTGTCCCTCTGAGGGCTCGTCAACACAAATATTTACAGCAATCTCTTCAAACACAATTATCCAAATACTCATTACAATGATTACAATGCTGTGTTTCTGTGCAAACAATGTCTCATTTGAACTTTCAGAGTCCAACACCTGCTGGAGATGTCAGAGTGAAACAGGTACCTACACGCTTTCTTGGCTTTGTAGAGTAGAATAAGCAGTTTGATTAGAAATATCATGAGCTCTGGAAAGCAAAATGCATAAATAAATAACACAACCACAGATCAGATCAGTCCTGAAAGATAATGTTAAATATAGTTTGTATAGTCAGCAGTTTGGTTGATTGATTTATTGATTTAACTTTCACTTGATGGTTTAATTAATCAATACAATTAGACTTATAACTGAGATGCATGTAGATTTTATACTCCTCCGTAATAAAGAAGGCAATGCTCTGTAATATAATATAAATCCAGGCTTTAAATGCTTTTGATTTATTAGATTTTATAATCCTATCTTGCCAGGTATTTGATATTCAGACGTGTTGTGTTGTGTAATCCTGTGCTTCACATTTCTCTGACCGTATTTCACTTTTACTTTACTGCTGCTCACTAATGATTCCTAAACTCCTGACATGATGCTGAATGATGGTGAGCTGTCCCAAGAAAATGTTTATTAAAGTTCTATGTTTCTCATGGTGGTGCTTCCATATCATTTATGTTTCATGTACCTCCTTCGTGTTCCGTTACACTGACGTGACACTTCCCCCAGTGCTCTTAGTTGTTTCATAAATGCGTTTGCATGCTGATGCGTTTGACCTGCGAGAGCAACGCAAGGCCAATTTCTGTGATTATGTGTGGACCCTGAAACTGCAGGATTCCCGTCCCGCCTGGTTTGTTGGGTGACATTGCAGGAGGAGGTGACTTTAGGAGAGGGACGTCACATTTAGGTCTAACTAACAAACATAACAAGCTGGCACACTGAAGGTGACATATGAAGAAAATAAAAGCTGTCTTCTCACCTCTAGGGTTTCAGATAAACCTGTCTGGAGCTCCCCCAAGTAAGCCAAACCTCTTTTGCTTCAGCACCAACAGTTCTCATCCCTTTGTTTCCGCCTGACAGTCTGGTATGGGGGAGTCTGTCCTGCTGTTCTCCACTAATCCAAGTCAAGACTTCTGATGGTTCAGTAGGCTTGTGCCGCTCGCTAATAATCGCTCCGATGGCAGGACGATGCAGCTGCAGCTTGTCATTGTTACTAGTTTTACAAAGCGGTTTAATAACTTAATAACTTCCTTCTGCAGAATTAAAGGGACGGTTTGAGGTATTTATCCACAGTAAGTGTATTTGCAGTTCTCTAAGCCACCAGACTCCATTGATTGTTTTACTTATTACAATGTTTTTGTGAATGGAGTCTGGTGGTTTTGAAGCGCTAACGGCTCAATATTCTAAATATAGCGTGTACCAAAACTGATATGGATTTATTTTGCTGCCCCGTCCTGCAGAACATGATTCTGTTTCTCCAAACTGCATCTGCTGCTGTAGGTGTATAAGTTCCTCACGTAGCCCCACGTCAAACAATGCCAACTCCCTTTATTGTGCAGCCGTTAAAACATTTTAGTGTCGTCATGATTAAGCAACTTTAAAACAATAACCGGTACGTAGTATCCGTATATCGGCACAAGCCTAACATTCAGAGCTTCCATTGATATGTTAAGCTCCTCTGTTGGTCACACACGAGTCCTCCCGGCTCCGCTGTGTTGTCAATAATTAAAATCCCAATCAAACAGCGTAATGGAAGCTCTACCTCACTGGTTTTCAGCGTGCAACTAACAAGCAGAAGTAGAGCCTGTGGTGTCGTCACGTTGCCTTTTTGTTTTCAACCGGTTTGTCTTTTTTTATTTTTGTTGGCATGGGTGCACCTCAGCATAGCACCTGCCTGTCGAGACAAGGTGCACAAACTCACAGTCGTCATTTCAAGCGATGTTTTGCATTCAAGCCGATTGGAATTCAAGCGGACGCATTCTTGTGGTATTTCGGGTGGAGCGAGCTGTCCGACGATTCGAGGTGAAATCAAAGCAGTTGGCCTTGAGAAGCATGTCGCGTACACACACACACACACACATATACACGTGTGTGTGTGTGTGTGTTTCCCTTTGTTCCATGTTTGTGTGTGGGTTGGTGTGTGTGCACTGTGACTGTAGGTGTTGGGTGTTTAGCAGCATGCTACGTTTGTGTTTCTGCATCAGACATAAGGTTTTAGATGTGTGGCTGTGCTGAGCAGCATGAGGGGACATTACATCATCACTGCGAGAGCCATGATATTATAACATCTACATAACGTCAACAGAAAAGCTTTGGGTTCATAAACAGATTCCATTCGGTTCTTGAAATGTATTATATTAAAGTATAAGAGCCGGAAGTGTTGACGGTGTTGTTCTACATTCTTCTTATTGTTCAGAAATCCCATAAAAAGACCAAAAACTAAAGGTGTGTGTGTGTGTGTGTGTGTGTGATGAAGGGACGCTCACTGACATGTTTTTAACAACAATGGAGCTCAACGGCTCAGGAAGGACACACACACACACACACACACCTTAGTGGAAACATTGATGCTGGTTTTGGTCTTTTCATGGGATGTGTTGACACTCAGGTGAGTATATTCTTAGGAATATAAGTGCAAACTTTGAATGCATTCAGTAAAAGGTGTGTAGATGGTGATGCAGGAGTTTCCAGCTGTTGTCCCCTTGTTCTGCTGAAAGCATGACTTCCATGGATCTGAGTAAACGTGTCTCCTCCCGCTCGTTCTGATGCTTTGTGTTGTTGTCCCTGAGTTTCCTCCGCTCTGATCACGTCACTGTTCTGTCTCTTCGTGCTCAGGTAAACGTAAAGCCCTGAAGCTGAACTTTGCCAACCCTCCGATCAAACCCACGACCAGATTCACACTGAACACGGCCGGGCCGCCTTTTCAGAACCCGCACATGTGAGTAAAACCTTCTGCTGCCGTATCGCACAAATAAATCCGAGGTTTGCTCCATTTTCTGCTCTTTACGCTCGTGACACTCGTGGCTTCTGGCAGAGAGCGGCTGAGAACACACAGCATCGAGTCCTCAGGGAAGTTGAAGATCTCCCCGGAGCAGCACTGGGACTTCACCGCCGAGGATCTCAAAGATCTGGGAGAGATCGGCCGAGGAGCTTACGGCTCCGTCAACAAGATGGTGCACAAGCCGAGCAACCAGATCATGGCGGTCAAGGTGAGTTCACCTTCTTATATGTTAGTGACACCAACAGCACAGATTCATTTCATCGCTCTGAATATTATATTCTGCTTTCTCTCCCGAGCGTGGCAAAATCAAATCTGTGTTTTTAAAAGAAATCGAGATAAAATAAAAGTGTGTAAAGCAAGTGGACCTCACACGTTCAGTGTGTCTCTGAAGCTGCTGCTACGTCACTGAGATCTTTTATTTACATTCTACTTCACATGAAGTTCTGCTCTGATGTTGAACTATATCAGCAAACATGGTTCTCTAGATGAGAACAATGTGCTGATCTTCATGTGTCTGTGTGTGTGTGTGTGTGTGTGTGTCTCTGTGTGTGTGTCTCTGTGTGTGTGTCTCTGTGTGTGTGTCTCTCTGTGTGTGTGTCTCTGTGTGTGTCTCTCTGTCTCTCTGTGTGTGTGTGTCTCTCTGTGTGTCTGTGTGTGTGTCTCTGTGTGTGTGTGTCTCTCTGTGTGTCTGTGTGTGTGTGTGTGTGTGTGTCTCTCTCTGTGTGTGTGTGTGTGTGTGTGTGTCTCTGTGTGTGTGTGTCTCTCTGTATGTCTGTGTGTGTGTGTCTGTGTGTGTGTCTCTGTGTGTGTGTGTGTGTGTGTGTGCCACAGAGAATTCGCTCCACAGTGGATGAGAAGGAGCAGAAGCAGCTGCTGATGGATCTGGACGTGGTGATGAGGAGCAGTGACTGTCCTTACATCGTGCAGTTTTATGGAGCTCTGTTCAGAGAGGTGACAGCGTCTTTATATTCCTGAACGCTGTGTAATAAATGTTCCGTACTTAAACTCACGCCTGGCTTTGTTTGTTTCAGGGCGACTGTTGGATTTGTATGGAACTTATGGCTACCTCGTTAGACAAATTTTACAAATTTGTATATTGCTCATTAGACGACGTGATTCCAGAGGAAATATTAGGAAAAATAACTTTAGCTGTAAGTTCTTTTCTCCCACTTCTCAAAAATAAAGACGCCACGTGTTCCTGCTGCTAAAGCTTTGTGTGTTTTGCAGACTGTGAAGGCTCTTAACCACTTAAAAGAAAACTTGAAAATAATACACAGAGGTAAGACGATGTCTGAGCTCATCATCCTGCTTTTGTACCTTCGGGTGTATTTAACCGTTTGTCCTCGCTCCCCCTCAGACATTAAGCCGTCAAACATCCTCCTGGACAGGAACGGAAACATAAAGCTGTGTGACTTCGGCATCAGCGGTCAGCTGGTGGACTCCATCGCCAAGACCAGAGACGCAGGCTGCAGACCCTACATGGCAGTAAGTCACGCCGAGCGTGTAAAGAACGAAGTACACTAAGTACACCTTTCAGGTACTTGTACTTTACTTAGTTGTGTTCTACAACAACAGAAATCTAAGTATTTATTTACTTCACTTCAATTATTTGACAGTTTTAGTTCGTAGGAGTTTTGCATTTTTACTATTTTCACAAACCAAACAATCAATGAATGAGCGGAGAAAATAATCAGCAGATTAATCCAGAATGAGTTAAATAATAATATTATTATTAATATTATTATTATTAATAATAATATTATTAGTTCAATGTGTGTGTGTGTGTGTGTGGTTGGTTACATCCCACAGCAGTTTGGTTGGGGGGGTGCACGCAGGATTCTCAGCTGCAGCTTCTTGTTTCCAGCTGGCAGGTTCTCCAGGTGTTTGTTCTCCAGGTGTTGTTCTCCAGGTGTTTGTTCTCCAGGTGTTTGTTCTCCAGGTGTTTGTTCTCCAGGTGTTGGTTCTCCAGGTGTTGGTTCTCCAGGTGTTGGTTCTCCAGGTGTTGGTTCTCCAGGTGTTGGTTCTCCAGGTGTTGGTTCTCCAGGTTCTCCAGGTGTTGGTTCTCCAGGTTCTCCAGGTGTTGGTTCTCCAGGTGTTGGTTCTCCAGGTGTTGGTTCTCCAGGTGTTTGTTCGCCAGGTGTTTGTTCGCCAGGTGTTGGTTGGCCAGGTGTTGGTTCTCCAGGTGTTGGATTGCCAGGTGTTGGTTTGCCAGGTGTTGGTTTGCCAGGTGTTGGTTTGCCAGGTGTTTGTTCTCCAGGTGTTTGTTCTCCAGGTGTTTGTTCTCCAGGTGTTTGTTCTCCAGGTGTTTGTTCTCCAGGTGTTTGTTCTCCAGGTGTTTGTTCGCCAGGTGTTTGTTCGCCAGGTGTTGGTTCTCCAGGTGTTGGTTCTCCAGGTGTTGGTTCTCCAGGTGTTGGTTCTCCAGGTTCTCCACACCAGGAACACCAGGGACTTGCAATGTGACGGACTTATTGTTCTGATCTGTGGCGACGACATCTTCACATTTACAGAAGCAGTTTCTCTCCTTCGTTGATATCTGGCAGTTGTTTGCGTCACGTGTGGAAGTTTGTTACGTGAGAGACGATCCAGAAGAAGCTCCGTGTGTTTTATTTTAGATGCAGCAGGTTGCAAACTTACAAAGCTGTTTTCAGCCTCGCAAATCTGGAGATTTCCTGCTTTTACATCACATTTAAAGTGAATATCTTTGTGTTTTTGGACTGAACAAAGACATCTGAAGACATCTGAAGACGTGAGAAGACGTGAGAAGACATGTGAAGACATCTGAAGACATCTGAAGACATCTGAAGACATGAGAAGACATGTGAAGACATGTGAAGACATGAGAAGACATGAGAAGACATGAGAAGACATGTGAAGACATGTGAAGACATGAGAAGACATGTGAAGACATGTGAAGACATGAGAAGACATGTGAAGACATGAGAAGACATGTGAAGACATGTGAAGACATGAGAAGACATGAGAAGACATGAGAAGACATGTGAAGACATGAGAAGACATGTGAAGACATGAGAAGACATGAGACATGAGAAGACATGAGAAGACATGTGAAGACATGAGAAGACATCACTTTGGACGTTTTATAAACCAAAGGATTAGTCGATAATGAAAGTAATCGTTAGTTGCAGCCCCGGTCTAATCGCTTCCCTGCTGGTGCCGTTTATATTTCCAACAACTGATCATCTGTGGAGAGGAACCTCTTGGCAGATGTGAGCTCTGCAGCATTCAGCTGCTGCTCCATCAGCTGCAGCACAGACTGTCCCGCTCCGCTCGGTGACATCAGCATCTAAATCAGGCCGGCTGTAAATGGGCCAGCGAGCTGCACGGCAGCAGGAGACTCTGCAGCCTTCTGCACACTTCATCACCGCGGCTGTTGTGTTTGTGATTGACAGATGTTTGGCAGCAGTGATGTAATCAGGCTGCAGTCCTGACAGGCAGGACTGAGGGAACGTGCTGCTCGTGTGTCAGCTGATGGTGTGCAGGTGGAAACATGTCTGGAGGTGATGAGCGGTCTCGGTATTCTGCGGGGACAGTTTGTCTCGCAGTGGATTTGTTTTGGTCTCCCCTTTGAGCAGCGTCAGCGTTGTGTTTGTAGCCAGAAGCTTCATAAACTGACTGTTTATCCAGTTTTAAGACACTTTGTACATCCTGGTGTTTTTAACTCTGTATTTGAAGGATTTTAGTCGTCGGACGTCTGGATCTGAAGTTCTCAGAGGAACAAGCTGACAAACGTTAGTGGCAGCCGAACAGCGTGCAGGAGGAACTCTGATGTTTAACCTCAAACTGCTTTATTCAAGAAGAACTCCCATGATGCACCACTGCTGCACCACCACACCCAACTCCATCTTTTGTTATTGTTTTGATGGAAAGACCCCGAATGGCAGAATATGACATATTGTGCATTTAAAACACATTTAATGTTCCTGCTTGTTTCCATGCAGCTTGAAACTTCCCTCTTGATGGACGGATGAAACTTTCTTTCTCTTAGTGCTGAGAAAAGATTTGAGGCTTTAAATTCAACACGTTGGTGACATCTGGTGGTTTGTAATAATCAGTACATGTCGTCCTGTAAAGCGGTGCATTCACACGTCATCGGTTATTTCAAAAGAAAGAATACAAACATGTAAGATGTATTTACTGTAAAAACAGGAAGATGGTTGAGATTTTACACACAAGTAATAAATAAATATGAGAATAAATACATAAGAAAATAATATTCTAAGGTGCAGTTTGAATATGAACCGCTGTGCAGTCATTAAATATATGTATTTGTTATTATTGTACCTTTTATGCGTGGGGTTGGTGTGAAGTGCGTGTGTCTTCACGCTCGATATTTATGATTTGTATAGATGAGTGATGACATGTGATTCAAGGTTAATATCCATTAAAACTGTCAAAATAAAGTGCCTTTTACTTATGAATGATTTAAAGATGGGGCTTCAGGATACATGACACACTCAGAGTATCTTTCTGTGAACTCCAGTGTGTGTTTGTTCTTGTTCTTTGTTTCCAAACTCAAATCTGAATCTGTTTCCTGTTTGATTTCCAGCCGGAGCGGATAGACCCCAGTGCGTCCAGGCAAGGCTACGACGTCCGCTCAGACGTTTGGAGTTTGGGAATCACACTGGTGAGTGTTAACGTCACACTGAAGGTTAAAAACAAAAGCCTTTTAAAGACCTCGGAGAGTCTAGATCCTTAAAGGTCCTTGATAAGTCTGGAGAAATGATTCAAACGCCCTCATTTAAAGATAATAAAAAAGTATTTACTTTGCATTTTAAAGTACGGGCTGTTTATACACAGGCTTTATTAAACACAGTTAGACGTCATTGTGAACGTGCTTATCTTTACATACTGTTAGCATCAGCCTGTGTGAGAGGAATATTAAACTAGGGGCTCTTATTGTGAAACAAACAGGAAATGGAATGGAAAAAATGAGTTTCTGATTAACTTCTTGTTGTGTGTATGTTCTCTGTGTGTTCTCTGTATGTTGTGTGTTCTCTGTGTGTTGTGTGTTCTTTGTGTGTTCTCTGTATGTTGTGTGTTCTCTTTGTGTGTTCTCTGTATGTTCTTGTGTTCTCTGTATGTTGTGTGTTCTTTGTGTGTTCTCTGTATGTTCTATGTTCTCTGTATGTTGTGTGTTCTCTGTATGTTGTGTGTGTGTTGTATGTTGTGTGTGTGTGTGGTGTGTTCTCTGTATGTTGTGTGTTCTCTGTGTGTTGTGTGTGTGTGGTGTGTGTCAGTATGAGCTGGCCACAGGGAGGTTCCCCTACCCGAAGTGGAACAGTGTGTTCGACCAGCTGACCCAGGTGGTGCGAGGAGACCCGCCGCAGCTCTGCAACTCTGAGGAGCGACGCTTCTCTCCCAAATTCATCTCCTTTGTCAACGTGTGGTAAGAAAACGCTGCTGGGTGAAAACATGCTGCAGCGAAATGTTCAGCGCTGTACCCAAAACCTTTTAGTGTTTAAACTCTGCAGTTACAAACTAACATTCGGCTTCACTTATATTATTAGTATTATTCTAGTTGTAGGATTAGAGTAGAGTTCAGCACCATCATTTATAAAATACATTTATATAACCACATATGTATTTATGTTGAACTCACAAGACATAGTCATCAGAGAAAGTTTAATTGAATAAAAAATACTAATTTATCTGATGAATTAGGATTTTTTTTTTATGCTGATGAAGTCAAACTTTTAAAGCTTTATTCACATGTTACAGATACAAATAGAAAACGACTGTTTGGAGTTTAAATGATGTTTTAATGTCAGGAAATCTTTGGTCTCTCTGTCCCCCTGGTGGACAAACGGCCTGAACTGCACCCTCCTCCTTTTAACACTTTTTATTTTCATCCTCTCTCAAGCCTTACAAAGGACGAGTCGAAAAGGCCAAAGTACAAAGAGCTACTGGTGAGTTCTGTTTACATTCATTAAGTATTAAATGTAAATGTTTTTCAGGTTTGGGATGAGCTTGAATTCGAATGTACACCTTGAAAATGTTTCATCTGCAAAGTCACGTACGTAAACCAAACATTGTTTGATGTTTGAATTGAACAAAACCCCGTCGCGTATTTATTTGTCGTCTCGGCATCATTAAATAATCCAAGTTAATCTGCTTTGACTGCTGATCTTACTCTTAAAAAGCTGCATGAACCACGGCAAACATTCTGCTTTTGTTGCTTTATTTTGTAGGAGTTTGTATTTATTTATACTTCGATTCTTTTTCTCTGTCCACTGCAGAAAGATCCGTTCATTCAGATGTACGAGGAGCGCTCGGTGGATGTGGCGAGCTACGTCTGCAGGCTCATGGACCAGATGCCGACGTCTCCTAGCTCCCCCATGTACATGGACTGATGTGTGTAAAGCACGACGAGATAGAAACACATCACTAAATATTCACCAGTCTGCAACAATAGATGCATTAAAAAAACAAAGTAAAAACAAATCCTTGTGTACATTTGCTTGGTCCCCTTATTGCCGTGTTAAAAGAGAATTGTAAAGCGTAAAAAACACAAAAAAAACACCATTTGCAATGAAAGTGGTGTCATGTCTGTATAATATATCAACACTTCTGTTTCTCTTCAAACACTCACCGTCATGTAAGTATAATAGCAGCTGAATCAATCTCTTAATGAGGACACGTGTCAGTGGTTAGTACAGTGATTTAAATAATAATAATAATAATAATGTGGAACTTGTATTTATAGAACCAAACTCATGTGGAGATTCTTCTACATACTGGAATCATGCTCTTTGTGAATCGTCCCACCTCTTCCATGTACGTAACTGAAAGCATCGTGTTTGGTATCTTAATGGAACTTTGCTTCTCTGGATATAAAGCCGTTTAAAACAGAATCCTGTTGCACCTGCAGACGGAGGCTGCCGCCCTCGCTGCACCGTGGACTATATGCTGATGTATGAATAAAGACAGAGAAAGGAAGTGTGTGTTCTGCCTCTTTTATTCAATGGGGGTTTATATCTGTGTATTCGGAGTGTACTCTATGCATCTACAACATTTCAGAGGCAAATATTGTTATTTTAAAATGTATTTGACAGCTTTTGTTACTTTGCACATTCAGATTAATAATATAAAAATGTAAATCAATTAGGACGTGTTGTTATAGGTTAAGATACGCAGCAGTATATATAGCAATTAAAGGACATTACGCTCATTTCCAGGTTCATACTTGTATTTTGTTTCATGCTTTAATGTTCAAAACATACATTTCTATATTCACCCTCTGACACAATGTGTATGTTGTATTTTATTTTGTAGTATAAAGTATATATTTGGCTTTTTGATTAATATTACTGCTGCATTAATGTTGTATTTTACTGCTGTAGTTTGTCCATTTTAACTTCTTTATACACTGTTGGGGAATTTACAGCAACTCATATTATAGGATAATCTTATTTGTAGTGCATTTGAGCATTTTCTCAACTCATAAAGAAACAAAAAAAACTACAATTTATTAAAACAATTAAAATTTAAATGACAGGAATATGATGAATAATGTCATCTGAAAAGTAACTAAATATATTTAAATACTTTGTTGTTTTTTATCAGTTTATCAGTCCTCCCGTATAACATAACCCGGAAGGACTCCTTCTTCAGTCGGACGGCTTCCCTGACCACCGGGGTCCACCACGGTGTTCGAGGGTTACCGCCCCTTGAGGCACCTAAGACCTTGAGACCACAGCTCATCACCGCAGCTTCAGCAATAGAGGTTTTGAACATCGCCCACTCAGGTTCAATGCCCCCAACCTCCACAGGGATGGCTGAAAAGCTCCGCCAGAGGTGTGAGTTAAAGATCCCCAGGACAGGGGCTTCCTCCAGACGTTCCCAGTTCACCCGCACTACCCGTTTGGGTTTACCAGGTCTGTCCAGAGTCTTCCCCACCCCTTGATCCAACTCACCACCAGATGGTGATCAGTCGACAGCTCCGCCCCTCTCTTCACCCGAGTGTCCAAAACATGCGGCCTCAGATCAGATGATACGATTACGAAATCGATCATTGACCTTTGGCCTAGGGTGCTCTGGTACCACGTGCACTTATGAGCATCCTTATGTTCGAACATGGTGTTTGTTATGGCCATTCCATGACTAGCACAGAAGTCCAACAACAAACGACCGTTCGGGTTTAGATCAGGGAGGCCCTTCCTCCCAATCACGCCTCTCCAGGTGTCTCCATCGTTTCCCACGTGTGCGTTGAAGTCTCCCAGCAAGACTACGGAGTCCCCTACTGGAGCCCCTTGCAGGGCTCCATTCAGGGTCTCCAAGAAGGTCGAATACTCAGAACTGCGGTTTGGGGCATAGGCACAAACAACAGTCAGAGTTTTCCCCCCCATAACCCGAAGGCGTAGGGAGGCGACCCTCTCGTCCACCGGGATAAACTCCAACGTAGCGGCGCTCAGCCGGGGGCTAGTGAGTATCCCCACCCCGGCCCGACGCCTCACACCTTGGGCAACTCCGGAGAAGAATAGAGTCCAACCCCTATCCAGGAGTACGGTTCCAGAGCCAAGACTGTGCGTGGAGGTAAGCCCCACCAGATCCAACTGGTAGCGATCCACCTCCCGCACTAGTTCCGGCTCCTTCCCCCACAGAGAGGTGACGTTCCACGTCCCCAGAGCCAGCCTCTGCTGCCCGGGTCTGGTCCGTCGAGGTCCCTGACCAACACTGCCACCCGTGTGACAGCGCACCCGACCCCAGCGGTTTTTCCCATGAGTGGTGGGCCCACAGGATGGATGGATGGGAGGCACCACGTAGCTTCTTCGGGCTGTGCCCGACCGGGCTTCGTGGCAAACCCGGCCACCAGGCGCTCGCTGTCGGGCCCTCCCTCTGGGCCTGGCTCCAGACGGGGGCCCCGGGCTTCCTCCGGGCAGGGTCTCTCCTTATCTTTTCCCTTTCTTTCATGAAGTCGTTTTTGAACCATTCTTAGTCTGGCCCCTCACCTGAGACCAATTTGCCTTGGGAGACCCTACCAGGAGCACTAGGCTCCAGACAACACAGCTCTCAGGTTCATAGGGACACACAAACCTCTCCACCACGATACGGTGATGGTTCCCAGAGAGGTAAATGTAAATTAAATGTACGGTATTATTATTATTATTATCATTATTATTATTATTATCATTATTATTATCACACTTCTCAGCCTCCCCAGTAAAGTCTACTCCAAGGTACTGGAAAGGAGGGTTCGGCCGGTAGTCGAACCTCTGATTGAAGAGGAACAATATGGATTCCGTCCTGGTCGTGGAACAACAGACCAACTCTTTACTCCCGCAAGGATCCTGGAGGGGGCCTGGGAGTACGCCCATCCCGTCTACATGTGTTTTGTGGATCTGGAGAAGGCATATGACCGGGTCCCCCGGGTGATATTTTGGGAGGTGCTGCGGGAGTATGGGGTGAGGGGGTCACTCCAATCCCTGTACGCCCAAAGCGAGAGTTGTGTCCGGATACTCGGCAGTAAGTCGGACTCGTTTCCAGTGAATGTTGGCCTCCGCCAGGGCTGCGCTTTATCACCAATCCTGTTTGTGATGTTCATGGACAGGATATCGAGGCGTAGTCGTGAAGGAGAGGGGTTGCAGTTCGGTGACCTGAGGATCTCATCGCTGCTCTTTGCAGATGATGTGGTCCTTATGGAATCATCGGTCTGTGACCTTCAACAGTCACTGGATCGGTTCGGTGCAGTGGTTGGGATGAGGATCAGCACCTCAAAATCTGAGGTCATGGCTCTCAGCAGGAAACCGGTGGATTGCCTACTCCGGGTAGGGAATGAACCATTACCCCAAGTGAAGGAGTTCAAGTACCTCGGGGTCTTGTTCGCGAGTGAGGGGATAATGGAGCGAGAGATTGGCCGGAGAATCGGAGCAGCGGGGGCGGTATTACAGTCACTTTACCGCACCGTTGTGACGAAAAGAGAGCTGAGCCAGAAGGCAAAGCTCTCGATCTACCGGTCGATCTTCGTTCCTACCCTCACCTATGGTCATGAAGGCTGGGTCATGACCGAAAGAACGAGATCACGGGTACAAGCGGCCGAAATGGGTTTTCTCAGACGGGTGGCTGGCGTCTCCCTTAGAGATAGGGTGAGAAGCTCAGCCATCCGTGAGAGACTCGGAGTAGAGCCGCTGCTTCTTTACGTTGAAAGGAGCCAGTTGAGGTGGTTCGGGCATCTAGTAAGGATGCCACCTGGGCGCCTCCCTAGGGAGGTGTTCCAGGCACGTCCAGCTGGGAGGAGACCCCGGGGAAGACCCAGGACTCTGTGGAGAGATTATATCTCCTCACTGGGAACGCCTCAGGATCCCCCAGTCGGAGCTGGAGGATGTGGCCCGGAGAAGGGAAGATTGGGGTTCCTTACTGGAGCTGCTGCCCCCGCGACCCGATCCCGAATAAGCGGTAGACGATGGATGGATTATTATTATTATTATTATCATTATTATTATTATCATTATTATTATCATGATTATTATTATTATTATTATCATTATTATTATCATTATTATTATTATCATTATTATTATTATTATTATTATTATTATTATTATTATTATTATTATTATCATTATTATTATCATCATTATTATCATTATTATTATCATCATTATTATTATTATTATTATTATTATTATTATTATCATTATTATTATCATTATTATTATCATTATTTATTATTATTATTATTATTATTATTATTATTATTATTATCATTATTATCATTATTATCATTATTATTATTATCATTATTATTATCATGATTATTATTATTATTATTATCATTATTATTATCATTATTATTATTATTATTATCATCATTATTATTATTATTATTATTATTATTATTATTATTATTATTATTATTATTATTATTATTATCATTATTATCATTATTATTATCATCATTATTATTATTATTATTATTATTATTATTATTATCATTATTATCATTATTTTATTATTATTATCATTATTATCATTATTATTATTATTATTATTATTATTATCATTATTATCATCATTTTTATCATTATTATTGTCATTATTATTATTATTTTAATGATAAAACACTACAAAGAAAACCAGAGAGTGGATATATTTGAAAGAAAACTTAAAACACACCTTTTAAGCCTGGCTTTTTATTGTGTTGCTGGTGTTATGATATTATACATGTTTTAGCCTCGTCCTGTGAAATCTATATATTAATGTCTGACCGGCTTTTTATTTTTTTGTTGGCCTATTTTATTTTGTTGTTTGAGTTATGTTTTAATCAAGATATTTATATATATTTTATCTCTTTATAAAGCACTTTGTTTAACCGTTTTTATTTTATTTTAAATATATAGATTATAAATAGATTTTTCTTGATTTAACTTGAACCAGATGAGCAACAAGTCCACGTCCAATTAAAACGCCACATTACGTTGCCTGGGCAACGCATGTGATGTCCACGTGATAAACAGCTCCATCTAGTGGACAGTCGCAGGCACTGCATTTATTTATTTATGAGTTATAAGAGTGTACACACAGCCATACCATTTCTATTATTAAATAAATAGCTAATGTAATAAATAATAATAATAATCATTAATAAGTTATAGTACATAAACAGTTATCACATTCAAAATAAGTGATTTTAGCTTCAGTACTAATTGCATGTGTTGTTTTGCACAATATATAATAAAACCATAAAACAGATTAATTATACTTTCTTGTTCAGTCTTGCAGAAAGAATAAAATAGCTAAACCAGAAAGTAATATATATAATAATAATAATAATAATAATAATAGAAAAATAATTTTGACAGACTAAAATATACAAAAATTGTTTTAAACTACTGACATGCTTTTATTATTTTATTTAAGAGACAATATGGACAACCATAACACAGATTAATTATAGTTTCTTGTTCAGTCTTGCAGAAATATATCTGAAAAATGTAAATATACATGTTTGTTGGCTATATGTCCTCTGATATGGAACTTTGTGTCTGAAATAAAAGTTACATTTAATATTTTGTGTAATATTTTCAGATGTATTTTTCTCAATTCTATAAAGGAACAAGCCTCGTCTCTAAAATGTAAAGCTCATAATATAATAGCAGAATGAGTGCTTTTACTTTTGTATGTTTAGCTGATAATACTAACACACTTTTACTTCAGTAGTATTTTTACAGGGTGGGATCTGAATACTTCTTGCTGCTACAGTATTCTCACACATGATCATTAATAATAATACCTCCATGTTATGTTCACTCAGGGATTGTATTTGGCTTGATCATCAAAACCTCAGTGGTTCTGTCGGACCTCGACATTCTCTACATGAGCTTCCCGGGAGAAGTCCTGATGCGGATGCTTCAGCTGGTGACGGTTCCTCTCCTCGTGACGAGTGTGATCACAGGTGAGCTGCAGGTGGATTTCTGCTGCACGTGTGTGCAGAGCGTTACATTAAAGCACGCTGCACCCTGTTAGGTCTAAATGTTACGTTGAATATTTTTTACATACTCGTTAATTATGTTCATGTTTTAACCCTTTAAATCTGCCATGAAATAAATATTAACATTATTTTTTAAATAAAATGAATAAATAATAAATTACAGTTTTTAACCAACATCAGTCCTGATCATACCAAATACTCATTATTATTTTTAATAATTAATTAATTAAATGTAATTATTGTGTGTGTACCAAATTTTTATTTTTAATAAATAAATAAAAATAATAAAAATGTCTGACCTGTTTAAATTCTCCCCATGGAAGGTTATGCAGCTTTGAAAGAACTTTGTCAGTAAAACCAGCCTCATTGTAAATCACTGGCCAAACACACAAAATACAAGTTTCAGGATTAGTTTTTTCATCTGTAACATAAACGATTGGATTTATTGAGATCTTTGGACGTCCAGCCGACCCAACAGATGCAGATGAATGTACAAGTCCTGGATACGTGTTGGCCCGTGTGTGACGGTGACGTTAAAGAGCGGTGAGATCTCAGGGGTAAACGTCAGTGGGCAGCTGGAAGTCTTTGAAGGTGTAGAAGGAGATGTCTCCGTGGTCCACCACAGCAAAGACCACCGGGACGTCTCCGCTCTGGAAGGTCAGCAGCTTGATGGACCGCAGGTCCGGCACCGGGCCGTGGAAACTGAGACACAACACGGAGAGAATCAAATGATCTTGTACGTTTTGTGAGACACAGACCAACGCACTCGATCCAAACTAAAGACGCCATCTGTAACGAAAAGGTTTTACATTATTGTGAATCATGAAGTGATCTGAAGACGCCAAATTGCATTCTGGGAAGTTGTGACGAGCATGTCTCTGTATTTTCTGAAATGTTTCAGACCAAATGATTATTGAAATTGAAAAAGAAAGATGAAACTGGGGATGTCACGATGACCGATACAGTATCGCAGGAAAGGAAATAAGACATTTACATTTAGATGATCGGTTCCTAAGCAACACGAGTCTGGCCGTGCGAACAGCTGTTTCTCTTTCGCTCAACCAAACACCCACACACTCGACTTTCTGTAATTATTTATACTTGTACTGAAGTATTACTGTAGTATTTGTACTTCTACTGAAGTATTACTGTAGTATTTATACTTCTACTGAAGTATTACTGTAGAATTTATACTGTACTGAAGTATTACTGAAGTATTTATACTTGTACTGAAGTATTACTGTAGTATTTGTACTGTACTGAAGTATTACTGTAGTATGTGTACTGTACTGAAGTATTACTGTAGTATTTATACTGTACTGAAGTATTACTGTAGTATTTGTACTTGTACTGAAGTATTACTGTAGTATCTATACTGTACTGAAGTATTACTGTAGTATTTATACTGTACTGAAGTATTACTGTAGTATTTGTACTTGTACTGAAGTATTACTGTAGTATTTATACTGTACTGAAGTATTACTGTTGTACTTGTACTGAAGTATTACTGTAGTATTTATACTGTACTGAAGTATTACTGTAGTATTTGTACTTGTACTGAAGTATTACTGTAGTATTTACACTGTACTGAATTATTACTGTAGTATTTATACTGTACTGAAGTATTACTGTAGTATTTGTACTGTACTGAAGTATTACTGTAGTATGTGTACTGTACTGAAGTATTACTTTAGTATTTGTACTGTACTGAAGTATTACTGTAGTATTTATACTTCTACTGAAGTATTACTGCAGTATTTATACTGTACTGAAGTATTACTGTAGTATTTATACTGTACTGAAGTATTACTGAAGTATTTATACTTGTACTGAAGTATTACTGTAGTATTTGTACTGTACTGAAGTATTACTGTAGTATGTGTACTGTACTGAAGTATTACTGTAGTATTTATACTGTACTGAAGTATTACTGTAGTATTTGTACTTGTACTGAAGTATTACTGTAGTATCTATACTGTACTGAAGTATTACTGTTGTATTTATACTGTACTGAAGTATTACTGTAGTATTTGTACTTGTACTGAAGTATTACTGTAGTATTTATACTGTACTGAAGTATTACTGTAGTATTTATACTGTACTGAAGTATTACTGTAGTATTTATACTGTACTGAAGTATTATTGTAGTATTTGTACTTGTACTGAAGTATTACTGTAGTATTTACACTGTACTGAATTATTACTGTAGTATTTATACTGTACTGAAGTATTACTGTAGTATTTGTACTGTACTGAAGTATTACTGTAGTATGTGTACTGTACTGAAGTATTACTTTAGTATTTGTACTGTACTGAAGTATTACTGAAGTATTTATACTTCTACTGAAGTATTACTGCAGTATTTATACTGTAATGAAGTATTACTGTAGTATTTATACTGTACTGAAGTATTACTGTAGTATTTGTACTTGTACTGAAGTATTACTGTAGTATTTATACTTGTACTGAAGTATTACTGTAGTATTTGTACCTGTACTGAAGTATTACTGTAGTATTTATACTGTACTGAAGTATTACTGCAGTATTTATACTGTACTGAAGTATTACTGTAGTATTTATACTGTACTGAAGTATTACTGTTGTATTTGTACCTGTACTGAAGTATTACTGTAGTATTTATACTTCTACTGAAGTATTACTGTAGTATTTATACTGTACTGAAGTATTACTGTAGTATTTATACTGTACTGAAGTATTATTGTAGTATTTGTACTTGTACTGAAGTATTACTGTAGTATTTACACTGTACTGAATTATTACTGTAGTATTTATACTGTACTGAAGTATTACTGTAGTATTTGTACTGTACTGAAGTATTACTGTAGTATGTGTACTGTACTGAAGTATTACTTTAGTATTTGTACTGTACTGAAGTATTACTGTAGTATTTATACTTCTACTGAAGTATTACTGCAGTATTTATACTGTAATGAAGTATTACTGTAGTATTTATACTGTACTGAAGTATTACTGTAGTATTTGTACTTGTACTGAAGTATTACTGTAGTATTTATACTTGTACTGAAGTATTACTGTAGTATTTGTACCTGTACTGAAGTATTACTGTAGTATTTATACTGTACTGAAGTATTACTGCAGTATTTATACTGTACTGAAGTATTACTGTAGTATTTATACTGTACTGAAGTATTACTGTTGTATTTGTACCTGTACTGAAGTATTACTGTAGTATTTATACTTCTACTGAAGTATTACTGTAGTATTTATACTGTACTGAAGTATTACTGTAGTATTTATACTGTACTGAAGTATTACTGCAGTATTTATACTGTACTGAAGTATTACTGTAGTATTTATACTGTACTGAAGTATTACTGTAGTATTTGTACATGTACTGAAGTATTATTGTAGTATTTGTACTTGTACTGAAGTATTACTGTAGTAATTATACTGTACTGAAGTATTACTGTAGTATTTATACTGTACTGAAGTATTACTGTAGTATTTGTACTGTACTGAAGTATGAATGTAGTATTTGTACTTGTACTGAAGTATTACTGTAGTATTTATACCTGTGCTGAAGTATTACTGTATTATTTGTACTGAAGTATTACTGTAGTATTTGTACTTGTACTGAATTATTACTGTAGTATTTATACTTGTACTGAAATATTACTGAAGTATTTGTACTTGTATTGAAGTATTACTGTAGTATTTATACTGTACTGAAGTATTACTGTAGTATTTGTACTTGTACTGAAGTATTACTGTAGTATTTGTACCTGTACTGAAGTATTACTGTAGTATTTATACTGTATTGAAGTATTACTGTAGTATTTGTGCTTGTACTGAAGTATTACTGTAGTATTTGTACCTGTACTGAAGTATTACTGTAGTATTTATACTGTACTGAAGTATTACTGTAGTATCTATACTGTACTGAAGTATTACTGTAGTATTTGTACTGAAGTATTACTGTAGTATTTATACCTGTACTGAAGTATTACTGTAGTATTTATACTGTACTGAAGTATTCCTGTAGTATTTGTACTGAAGTATTACTGTAGTAATTGTACTGAAGTATTACTGTAGTATTTATACCTGTACTGAAGTATTACTGTAGTATTTATACTGTACTGAAGTATTACTGTAGTATTTGTACTGAAGTATTACTGTAGTATTTGTACTTCACTACAGGACGACTCATTTGTTTTTACAGCTGAAGTCTAAACTGACTGTAAGAAGTTTCCTGAAGCTGAAGTGAGTGTTTGTGAAACATGTTGAACACACAGTATCTGTCACACCCTGCTCTCCCCCCCCCTTCTTCTTCCTGTAATGTGGAGGACCTTGATAACCCCCCCCCCGCCCCCCTTCTTCTTCCTGTAATGTGGAGGACCTTGATAATCCCCCCCCGGAGACGCCAAATTGCATTCTGGGAAGTTGTGACGAGCATGTCTCTGTATTTTCTGAAATGTTTCAGACCAAATGATTATTGAAATTGAAAAAGAAAGATGAAACTGGGGATGTCACGATGACCGATACAGTATCGCAGGAAAGGAAATAAGACATTTACATTTAGATGATCGGTTCCTAAGCAACACGAGTCTGGCTGTGCGAACAGCTGTTTCTCTTTCGCTCAACCAAACACCCACACACTCGACTTTCTGTAATTATTTATACTTGTACTGAAGTATTACTGTAGTATTTGTACTTCTACTGAAGTATTACTGTAGTATTTATACTTGTACTGAAGTATTACTGTAGTATTTATACTGTACTGAAGTATTACTGTAGAATTTGTACTTGTACTGAAGTATTACTGTAGTATATATACTGTTCTGAAGTATTACTGTAGTATTTGTACTTGTACTGAAGTATTACTGTAGTATTTGTACTGTACTGAAGAATTACTGTAGTATTTATACTGTACTGAAGTATTACTGTCGTATTTGTACTGTACTGAAGTAATACTGTAGTATTTGTACTGAAGCATTACTGTAGTATTTGTACTTGTACTGAAGTATTACTGAAGTATTTATACTGTACTGAAGTATTACTGTAGTATTTGTACTTGCACTGAAGTATTACTGTAGTATTTATACTTGTACTGAAGTATTACTGTAGTATTTAAACTTTTACTGAAGTATTACTGTAGTATTTGTACTTGTACTGAAGTATTACTATAGTATTTATACCTGTACTGAAGTATTACTGTAGTATTTATACTTGTACAGAAGTATTACTGTAGTATTTATACTTCTACTGAAGTGTTAATGTAGTATTTGTACTGTACTGAAGTATTACTGAAGTATTTGTACTTGTACTGAAGTATTACTGTAGTATTTGTACCTGTACTGAAGTATTACTGTAGTATTTGTACCTGTACTGAAGTATTACTGTAGTATTTGTACTTGTACTGAAGTATTACTGTAGTATTTGTACTGAAGTATTACTGTAGTGTTTGTACTTGTACTGAAGTATTACTGTAGTATTTATACTTGTACTGAAGTATTACTGTAGTATTTATACTGTACTGAAGTATTACTGTAGTATTTGTACTGAAGTATTACTGTAGTATTTATACCTGTACTGAAGTATTACTGTAGTATTTATACTGTACTGAAGTATTACTGTAGTATTTGTACTGAAGTATTACTGTAGTATTTGTACTGAAGTATTACTGTAGTATTTGTACTTCACTACAGGACGACTCATTTGTTTTACAGCTGAAGTCTAAACTGACTGTAAGAAGTTTCCTGAAGCTGAAGTGAGTGTTTGTGAAACATGTTGAACACACAGTATCTGTCACACCCTGCTCTCCCCCCCCCTTCTTCTTCCTGTAATGTGGAGGACCTTGATAACCCCCCCCCCCCCGCCCCCCTTCTTCTTCCTGTAATGTGGAGGACCTTGATAATCCCCCCCCCGGAGACGCCAAATTGCATTCTGGGAAGTTGTGACGAGCATGTCTCTGTATTTTCTGAAATGTTTCAGACCAAATGATTATTGAAATTGAAAAAGAAAGATGAAACTGGGGATGTCACGATGACCGATACAGTATCGCAGGAAAGGAAATAAGACATTTACATTTAGATGATCGGTTCCTAAGCAACACGAGTCTGGCTGTGCGAACAGCTGTTTCTCTTTCGCTCAACCAAACACCCACACACTCGACTTTCTGTAATTATTTATACTTGTACTGAAGTATTACTGTAGTATTTGTACTTCTACTGAAGTATTACTGTAGTATTTATACTTGTACTGAAGTATTACTGTAGTATTTATACTGTACTGAAGTATTACTGTAGTATTTGTACTTCTACTGAAGTATTACTGTAGTATTTATACTTGTACTGAAGTATTACTGTAGTATTTATACTGTACTGAAGTATTACTGTAGTATTTGTACTGTACTGAAGAATTACTGTAGTATTTGTACTGAAGCATTACTGTAGTATTTGTACTTGTACTGAAGTATTACTGAAGTATTTATACTGTACTGAAGTATTACTGTAGTATTTGTACTTGTACTGAAGTATTACTGTAGTATTCATACTTCTACTGAAGTATTACTGTAGTATTTGTACTTGTACTGAAGTATTACTATAGTATTTATACCTGTACTGAAGTATTACTGTAGTATTTATACTTGTACTGAAGTATTACTGTAGTATTTATTGTTCTACTGAAGTGTTAATTTAGTATTTTTACTGTACTGAAGTATTACTATAGTATTTGTACTTGTACTGAAGTATTACTGTAGTATTTGTACCTGTACTGAAGTATTACTGTAGTATTTGTACTTGTACTGAAGTATTAAAACGTATAAGAAGGCTCTCCGTAATGCCAGAGCAGCTTATTACTCTTCCTTAATAGAAGAAAATAAGAACAACCCCAGGTTTCTTTTCAGCACTGTAGCCAGGCTGACAGAGAGCCACAGCTCTACAGAGCCTTCTGTTCCTATATCTCTCAGTAGTGACGACTTTATGAGTTTCTTTAACGATAAAATTATAATTATTAGAGACAAAATTAATCTCCTCCTGACCTCAATTGGTAATGACTTAACTTCAACTGTTGGAATTTTAAAAACATCTGTAACTCCTGAAATATATCTAGACTGTTTTACTCCAATCAACCTTAACCAACTAACTTCAACAATCTCATCGTCTAAGCCATCAACCTGTCTTTTAGACCCGATTCCAACTAAACTGTTTAAAGAAGTTTTACCCTTAATTAACACTTCGTTATTAAATATGATCAACCTGTCTTTATTATCTGGCTACGTACCAAAATCCTTTAAAGTAGCTGTAATAAAACCACTTCTTAAAAAGCCTGGTCTTGATCCAGAGATTTTAGCCAACTATAGGCCGATATCTAATCTTCCCTTTCTCGCTAAAATCCTTGAGAAAGCAGTCGCAAAACAGTTGTGTGACTTTTTACATAATAATAGTTTATTTGAGGTTTTTCAATCTGGATTTAGAGTTCATCATAGCACAGAGACGGCACTGGTGAAAGTTACCAATGACCTTCTATTGGCTTCAGACAAAGGACTCGTCTCTGTTCTTGTCTTGTTAGACCTCAGTGCTGCTTTCGACACTGTTGATCATGACATTCTACTACAGAGACTGGAACATTGTGTTGGCATAAGAGGAACCGCACTAAGCTGGTTCAAGTCCTATTTATCTGAGCGATCTCAATTTGTACTTGTTAACGATAAATCCTCCATGACAGCCAAAGTCAGTCTCGGAGTTCCGCAGGGTTCTGTACTTGGACCGATTCTATTCACCTTATATATGCTTCCTTTGGGCAATATTATAAGGAACCACTCTATAAACTTTCATTGTTATGCGGATGATACCCAATTATATCTATCAATTAAACCAGATGAAACCAATCAATTGGCTAAACTTCAAGCATGCCTTAAGGACATAAAAACTTGGATGTCTAGCAACTTTTTGATGTTAAACACAGACAAAACTGAAGTTATTATACTTGGCCCTAAACGCCTCCGAAACGCATTTTCTAATGACATAGAAGCTCTGGATGGCATTAACTTGGCCTCCAGCACCACTGTAAGGAATCTTGGCGTCATCTTTGATCAAGATCTGTCGTTTAACTCCCACATAAAACAAATCTCAAGGACTGCCTTCTTTCATCTACGTAACATTGCAAAAATAAGACACATCCTGTCTCAAAATGATGCAGAAAAACTAGTCCATGCATTTGTTACTTCAAGGCTGGATTACTGCAACTCATTGTTATCAGGTTGTCCAAAAAAGTCGGTTAAGACTCTTCAGTTGATCCAAAATGCAGCGGCACGTGTATTGACTAGAACAAGGAAATGGGATCATATTACTCCTGTATTAGCTGCTCTGCACTGGCTCCCGGTAAAATACAGAATAGAATTCAAAATCCTTCTCCTGACTTACAAATCAATTAAAGTCAGGCTCCAGCATATCTTAAAGATCTCATAGTACCTTATAAACCAACTAGAGCATTACGCTCCCAGACTGCAGGGTTACTTGTGGTTCCTAGAGTCTCTAAGAGTACAATGGGAGCCAGAGCCTTCAGCTATCAAGCTCCTCTCCAGTGGAACCAGCTTCCAGTTTGTGTTCGGGAGGCAGACACACTCTCCACATTTAAGAGTAGGCTAAAGACTTTCCTTTTTGATAAAGCTTATAGTTAGGGCTGGCTCAGGTTTGCCCTGGATCAGCCCCTAGTTATGCTGCTATAGGCTTAGACTGCCGGGGGACACCTCCCTGCTCTCTTCCTTCTCTCCCTCTCTCTTCTTCTCCCTCTCTTCTTCTCCCTCTCTATCTGTATGCATTTATGTAAATATATGTTACTAACTCACCATCCGGGGTATCATCCCCGGAGTGTCTGTCTCTCATGTGGCAGGTTGCCACTGATAAAGTTTACGTCAGGATCATGAATCGTGACAGCGCCTGCTGACCTGGTCCTGCTGGACACCGGGAAGCCTTATTGACATTTTCCTGGATTCATCCAAGCTTTCTATTTCTTTTTTTTTTTTCCAACACAACATAATTTCTGTCAAATGTTGTATTTGTACTATGTTGTTTATCCTGTACACACGACATCTATTGCACGTCTGTCCGTCCTGGGAGAGGGATCCCTCCTCAGTTGCTCTCCCTGAGGTTTCTTCCATTTTTTCCCCTTTAATTTTGGGGTTTCTTTTAGGAAGTTTTTCCTTGTGCGATGCGAGGGTCTAAGGACAGAGGATGTTGTAACCTGTACAGTCTGTAAAGCACACTGAGACAAATGTATAATTTGTGATATTGGGCTATACAAATAAATTTGATTTGATTTGATTTGATTTATTACTGTAGTATTTGTACTGAAGTATTACTGTAGTGTTTGTACTTTTACTGAAGTATTACTGTAGTATTTGTACTTGTACTGAAGTATTACTGTAGTATTTATACTTGTACTGAAGTATTACTGTAGTATTTGTACTTGTACTGAAGGATTACTGTAGTATTTGTAGTTGTACTGAAGTATTACTGTAGTATTTATACTTGTACTGAAGTATTACTGTAGTATTTGTACTTGTACTGAAGTATTACTGTAGTATTGGTACTGTACTGAAGTATTACTGTAGTATTTATACTGTGCTGAAGTATTACTGTAGTATTTGTACTGTACTGAAGTATTACTGGAGTATATGTACTTGTACTGAAGTATTACTATAGTATTTGTACTTGTGCTGAAGTATTACTGGAGTATTTGTACTTGTACTGAAGTATTACTATAGTATTTGTACTGAAGTATTACTGTAGTATTTGTACTTGTACTGAAGTATTACTGTAGTATTTGTACTGAAGTATTACTGTAGTATTTGTACTGAACCATTACTGTAGTATTTGTACTTGTACTGAAGTATTACTGAAGTATTTATACTGTACTGAAGTATTACTGTAGTATTTGTACTTGTACTGAAGTATTACTGTAGTATTTGTACTTGTACTGAAGTATTACTGTAGTATTTATACTTGTACTGAAGTATTACTGTAGTATTTATACTGTACTGAAGTATTACTGGAGTATTTGTACTTGTACTGAAGTATTACTGAAGTATTTATACTGTACTGAAGTATTACTGTCGTATTTATACTGTACTGAAGTATTACTGTAGTATTTGTACTTGTACTGAAGTATTACTGTAGTATTTGTACTTGTACTGAAGTATTACTGAAGTATTTATACTGTACTGAAGTATTACTGTAGTATTTATACTTCTACTGAGGTATTACTGTAGTATTTGTACTTGTACTGAATTATTACAGTAGTATGTATACCTGTACTGAAGTATTACTGTAGTATTTGTACTGAAGTATTACTGTAGTATTTGTATTTGTACTGAAGTATTACTGTAGTATTTATACTTGTACTGAAGTATTACTGTAGTATTTATACTTCTACTGAAGTATTACTGTAGTATTTGTACTTGTACTGAAGTATTACTGTAGTATGTATACCTGTACTGAAGTATTACTGTAGTATTTGTACTGAAGTATTACTGTAGTATTTGTACTTGTACTGAAGTATTACTGTAGTATTTATACTTGTACTGAAGTATTACTGTAGTATTTATACTGTACTGAAGTATTACTGGAGTAATTGTACTTGTACTGAAGTATTACTGTAGTATTTATACTTGTACTGAAGTATTACTGTAGTATTTATACTGTACTGAAGTATTACTGGAGTATTTGTACTTGTACTGAAGTATTACTGTAGTATTTGTACTTGTACTGAAGTATTACTGAAGTATTTATACTGTACTGAAGTATTACTGTAGTATTTATACTTCTACTGAAGTATTACTGTAGTATTTATACTTGTACTGAAGTATTACTGTAGTATGTTTACCTATACTGAAGTATTACTGTAGTATTTGTACTGTACTGAAGTATTACTGAAGTATTTATACTGTAGTGAAGTATTACTGTTGTATTTGTATTTGTACTGAAGCATCACTGTAGTATTTGTACTTGTACTGAAGTATTACTGTAGTATTTATACTTGTACTGAAGTATTGCTGTAGTATTTATACTTCTACTGAAGTATGACTGTAGTATTTGTACTTGTACTGAAGTATTACTATCGTATTTATACCTGTACTGAAGTATTACTGTAGTATTTATACTTGTACTGAAGTATTACCGTAGTATTTATACTTCTACTGAAGTGTTACTGTAGTATTTGTACTTGTACTGAAGTATTACTGTAGTATTTGTACATGTACTGAAGTATGACTGTAGTATTTGTACTGAAGCATTACTGTAGTATTTGTACTTGTACTGAAGTATTACTGAAGTATTTATACTGTAGTGAAGTATTACTGTAGTATTTGTACTTGTACTGAAGTATTACTGTAGTATTTATACTTGTACTGAAGTATTGCTGTAGTATTTATACTTCTACTGAAGTATGACTGTAGTATTTGTACTTGTACTGAAGTATTACTATAGTATTTATACCTGTACTGAAGTATTACTGTAGTATTTATACTTGTACAGAAGTATTACCGTAGTATTTATACTTCTACTGAAGTGTTACTGTAGTATTTGTACTTGTACTGAAGTATTACTGGAGTATTTGTACTTGTACTGAAGTATTACTGTAGTATTTGTACTTGTACTGAAGTATTAATGAAGTATTTATACTGTACTGAAGTATTACTGTAGTATTTATACTTCTACTGAAGTATTACTGTAGTATTTATACTTGTACTGAAGTATTACTGTAGTATGTATACCTGTACTGAAGTATTAATGTAGTATTTGTACTTCTACTGAAGTATTACTGTAGTATTTGTACTGTACTGAAGTATTACTGTAGTATTTGTACTGAAGCATTACTGTAGTATTTGTACTTGTACTGAAGTATTACTGAAGTATTTATACTGTAGTGAAGTATTGCTGTAGTATTTATACTTCTACTGAAGTATGACTGTAGTATTTGTACTTGTACTGAAGTATTACTATCGTATTTATACCTGTACTGAAGTATTACTGTAGTATTTATACTTGTACTGAAGTATTACCGTAGTATTTATACCTCTACTGAAGTGTTACTGTAGTATTTGTACTTGTACTGAAGTATTACTGTAGTATTTGTACATGTACTGAAGTATGACTGTAGTATTTGTACTGAAGCATTACTGTAGTATTTGTACTTGTACTGAAGTATTACTGAAGTATTTATACTGTAGTGAAGTATTACTGTAGTATTTGTACTTGTACTGAAGTATTACTGTAGTATTTATACTTGTACTGAAGTATTGCTGTAGTATTTATACTTCTACTGAAGTATGACTGTAGTATTTGTACTTGTACTGAAGTATTACTATAGTATTTATACCTGTACTGAAGTATTACTGTAGTATTTATACTTGTACTGAAGTATTACCGTAGTATTTATACTTCTACTGAAGTGTTACTGTAGTATTTGTACTTGTACTGAAGTATTACTGTAGTATTTGTACATGTACTGAAGTATGACTGTAGTATTTGTACTTGTACTGAAGTATTACTGTAGTATTTGTACTGTACTGAAGTATTACTGTAGTATTTGTACATGTACTGAAGTATTACTTTAGTACTGGTACTGTACTGAAGTATTACTGTAGTATTTGTACTCGTAATGAAGTATTACTGTAGTATTTTTACTGTACTAAAGTATTACTGTAGTATTTGTACTGAAGTATTACTGTAGTATTTGTACTGTACTGACGTATTACTGTAGTATTTATACTTGTACTGAAGTATTACTGGAGTATTTGTACTGTACTGAAGTATTACTGTAGTATTTGTACTGTACTGAAGTATTACTGGAGTATTTGTACTGTACTGAAGTATTACTGTAGTATTTGTACTTGTACTGAAGTATTACTGTAGTATTTGTACTGAAGTATTACTGTAGTATTTGTACTTGTACTGAAGTAGTACTGTAGTATTTGTACTTGTACTGAAGTATTACTGTAGTATTTATACTGTACTGAAGTATTACTGGAGTATATGTACTTGTACTGAAGTATTACTATCGTTTTTGTACTTGTACTGAAGTATTAATGTAGTATTTGTACTTGTACTGAAGTATTACTGTAGTATTTATACTTGTACTGAAGTATTACCGTAGTATTTATACCTCTACTGAAGTGTTACTGTAGTATTTGTACTTGTACTGAAGTATTACTGTAGTATTTGTACATGTACTGAAGTATGACTGTAGTATTTGTACTGAAGCATTACTGTAGTATTTGTACTTGTACTGAAGTATTACTGAAGTATTTATACTGTAGTGAAGTATTACTGTAGTATTTGTACTTGTACTGAAGTATTACTGTAGTATTTATACTTGTACTGAAGTATTGCTGTAGTATTTATACTTCTACTGAAGTATGACTGTAGTATTTGTACTTGTACTGAAGTATTACTATAGTATTTATACCTGTACTGAAGTATTACTGTAGTATTTATACTTGTACTGAAGTATTACCGTAGTATTTATACTTCTACTGAAGTGTTACTGTAGTATTTGTACTTGTACTGAAGTATTACTGTAGTATTTGTACATGTACTGAAGTATGACTGTAGTATTTATACTTGTACTGAAGTATTACTGGAGTATTTGTACTGTACTGAAGTATTACTGTAGTATTTGTACTGTACTGAAGTATTACTGGAGTATTTGTACTGTACTGAAGTATTACTGTAGTATTTGTACTTGTACTGAAGTATTACTGTAGTATTTGTACTGAAGTATTACTGTAGTATTTGTACTTGTACTGAAGTAGTACTGTAGTATTTGTACTTGTACTGAAGTATTACTGTAGTATTTATACTGTACTGAAGTATTACTGGAGTATATGTACTTGTACTGAAGTATTACTATCGTTTTTGTACTTGTACTGAAGTATTAATGTAGTATTTGTACTTGTACTGAAGTATTACTGTAGTATTTGTACTGAAGTATTACTGTAGTATTTGTACTTGTACTGAAGTATTACTGTAGTATTTTTACTGAAGTATTACTGTAGTATTTGTACTGAAGCATTACTGTAGTATTTATACTTGTACTGAAGTATTACTATAGTATTTGTACTTGTACTGAAGTATTACTGTAGTATTTATAATTGTACTGCAGTATTACAGTAGTATTTATACTGTACTGAAGTATTACTGGAGTATTTGTACTTGTACTGAAGTATTACTGTCGTATTTGTACTTGTACTGAAGTATTACTGTAGTATTTGTACTTGTACTGAAGCATTACTGTAGTATTTTTACTGTACTGATGTATTACTGGAGTATTTGTACTTGGACTGAAGTATTACTGGAGTATTTGTACTTGTACTGAAGTATTACTGTAGTATTTGTACTTGTACTGAAGTATTACTGTAGTATTTATACTGTACTGATGTATTACTGGAGTATTTGTACTTGTACTGAAGTATTACTGGAGTATTTGTACTTGTACTGAAGTATTACTGTAGTATTTGTACTGTACTGAAGTATTACTGTAGTATTTGTACTGAAGTATTACTGCAGTATTTGTACTTCATTACTGGACGACTCCTTTGTTTTTACAGCTGAAGTCTAAACTGACTGTAAGAAGTTTCCTGAAGCTGAAGTGAGTGTTTGTGAAACATGTTGAACACACAGTATCTGTCACACCCTGCTCTCCCCCCCTCCCTCGTCTTCCTGTAATGTGGAGGACCTTGATGACCCCCCCCCCCCCCCCACCACGGCTGACAGGCTTTACTCGCTGCACACACACATGCTGTTGAGATCGCAGCTCAAACTAGTTTCACTTCTCAGGAAGTGAGACTCACACAGTCGCTGGCAGTGAAGGAGAAATGGCGCAGAAAGGAGTTCAGCTGGACCGGGAAACCTTGTGTTGTTCCATCTGTCTGGATCTACTGAAGGATCCGGTGACGACTCCCTGTGGACACAGCTACTGCAAGAACTGTATTCAACGCTTCTGGGATGGAGAGGACGAGAAGAGAAGCCACAGCTGCCCTCAGTGCAGGCAGACCTTCACACCGAGGCCTGTCCTGGTGAAGAACACCATGTTAGCAGCTGTAGTGGAGGAGCTGAAGAAGACTGGACTCCAAGCTGCTCCTGCTGATCACTGCTATGCTGGACCTGAAGATGTGGGATGTGATGTCTGCACTGGGAGAAAACTGAAAGCCTTCAAGTCCTGTGTGCAGTGTGTGGCCTCTTACTGTGAGAAACACCTCCAGCCTCATTATGATGTGGCTCCATTAAAGAAACACAAGCTGGTGGATCCCTCCCAGAAGCTCCAGGAGAACATGTGCTCTCGTCACGATGAGGTGATGAAGATGTTCTGCCGTACTGATCAGCAGTGTATCTGTTATCTCTGCTCTGTGGACGAACATAAAGGCCACGACACAGTCTCAGCTGCAGCAGAAAGGACTGAGAGGCAGAGAGAGCTCGAGGGGAGTCGACTAAACATCCAGCAGAGAATCCAGGACGGAGAGAAAGATGTGAAGCTGCTTCAGCAGAAGGTGAAGGTCATCAATCGCTCTGCTGACAGAGCAGTGGAGGACAGTGAGAAGATGTTCACTCAGCTGATCCGTCTCATGCAGAAAAGAAGCTCTGATGTGAAGCAGCAGCTCAGATCGCAGCAGCAAAGTGAAGTGAGTCGAGTCAAAGAGCTTCAGGAGAAGCTGGAGCAGGAGATCACTGAGCTGAAGAGGAAAGACGCTGATCTGAAGCAGCTCGCACACACAGAGGACCACAACCAGTTTCTACACAACTACCCCTCACTGTCCCCACTCAGTGAGTCTACACTCTCCTCCAGCATCAACATCCCTCTCAGATACTTTGAGGAAGTGACAGCGGCTGTGTCACAAGTCACAGATGAACTCCAGGACGTTCTGAGAGAGAAGTGGACAAACATCTCACAGACTGGGACTGAAGTGGATGTTTCACTGTCAGCAGAACCCAAGACCAGAGCTGGATTCTTAAAGTATTCACGTGACATCACACTGGATCCAAACACAGCACACACACAGCTGTTATTATATGTGGGGGACAGAAAAGTGACATACATTAGACAACAACAGTCTTATTCTAGTCACACAGACAGATTCACTGGATGGTGTCTTCAGGTGCTGAGTAGAGAGAGTCTGACTGGACGTAGTTACTGGGAGGTGGAGTGGAGCGGGGGAGTTCGTGTAGCAGTCGCATACAAGAACATCAGCAGAGCAGGGGGGGGTGAATGTGTATTTGGATTCAATGATAAATCCTGGGCGTTAGATTGTAACAATAAAATATATACATTTTGTTACAACAAAGTCCAAACTCCCGTCTCAGGTCCTGCGTCCTCCAGACTCGGAGTGTACCTGGATCCACAGAGCAGGTGTTCTGTCCTTCTACAGCGTCTCTGACACCATGACTCTCCTGCACAGAGTCCACCACACATTCTCTCAGCCGCTCTACGCTGGAGTTCGTTTATATTCTCCTGGAGACACTGCTGAGTTCTGTAAACTCAAGTAGACAGAAGTAAATCTCTGGTTCTCCTTCAGGGAGTCTTCTTCTCTCAGTGAGTAAACTAACCCCCCCGCACTAAGTGACATGTTCTATGTTTCATATTATATTCCAGATGATCAGCTGTACAATGAACCTGAATAATAATCACAATATAAGTGCAGGAGGTTTGTGTGACACCAGGATGAAGTGTGAGCAGATAGTTTCCTGTGAATGTTGATCACAGATCACATTTACTTTGAACACAATGTTCTTGTAATGTTAACAGTGAAGTTGAACATGACCCTCATCCTGGGTGGGGTTTGTATTAAACATGTTAAGACTAAAAAGAGCTTCTTCCTCTAAAATGAATGTGAACGTGTGATTTAAGGGAAGCGGCTTCAGCTCTGTGTTTAAACTCTGAAACGTATTTCGTCTCCGTGTTTGTGCCGACGGCTGATTGTTGTGGCGTTTGTTCAGCTGTCACTCAAACATTGTGGGCGGTGCTTGACGTCATCAGTGGTTGTGTAATGTGGGACTTTGTTTAGGTGGAGCTGCTCCCTCTGTCTGTGGAGCCATGGAGGCTCTCACTGCTCATCATGTTGCTGTCTCTGCATCAACATGTCCACTCAATGTTTGATGAATATTTGTGTTGATGTATTTCTATCTTGTTTCTCTTCCACTGCATGTGTTCAGAGAGGAAGCAGCAGCTTCATCCTGGACACTTTGTTCTGTTAGAAAGACGTCTAGAAGCACATTGATGTGTTGCTTGTTGTTATGAGGGCTAATAGAAGTGTACTTATCCTGATCATAATCCATCAGCAGAGGATTCATTCTTGTCTTTCACATGCTGACATTGTGCTCAAAGTGAACGTGTACATGAAGTCATTGAACTTTACTGATGTGAGAACAAAGTGCAGCTTCACATGATGAATAAACAAACATCAAGTCTTTTCTTCTTGTCTTCATTCCAGGGTATCAAACAAAGCTGACGGAGACAATGTGAAGCTGATCTGAGACAATAACTGAGCAAAGTAGCAGCACGTGGTGATCAGATGTTGTCTTATAGATCAGCTGTGAATATGAAACTACTGTATTACTGCAGATCAATATTATTACTACAGTAATAAGGAGACATGTTTTGTGTCTGTCGAGTGGGGAAATGAAAGAACGTACAAATGAAAGTCATGAAATGTGCAGTTTGAAGGATTTAAAGGACCTTTGTCTTAGTCCCTCAAAGGAACTAATACAAATACACTATTGCAGAAGTCTTTCTGTATCACTTACACGTACTACTGCACACTTCTGCCGGAAATAAATAAATAAAATATGATAAATACTTCTCAACTGAGGGAAACAACTCCGACTAAATCCAATTAAAACTTGACTATTGTTTTGATTGGCTCTCAACACAGTCAATAAATAATGCTCCAGATATCAATATACTCTGAAAGAAATCACATTTTAATGGTCAACAAAAGTCACTTCAGAGTTCAAATTCCAGCTCCTTACAAGTGTATAAATACATATTAATATACAGAACATACCGTATGTTCAGTGTCCTGAGGATTTCACTTCTTCACATTAAATCAAATGTTGTTGTTCAATAAACCAAAATTATGTTTCGTGCCAAGAGTGACAATTCCAAGCACTTTTAAAATTCAAGTGTTTTCAAGGATTTCCAGCACCTTTACCAACCAATAATTAAACAATATAAACAGATGAAACATTGAAAAAGTGCTATTTGATATAAAAATATAAAAATCACTTTACCTATTTCAGGTGGACAAAAATAAATATGTGGAAATCTTCAAACCCTGAAATGCTTCAAGAACGATTTACCGACTTGGAAAACAAAATGTAGTTGTGATATTTGAACATATTTTAAATTCTTGAGCATCCTGCAGTTTGGATATTGCAATCAAGATTAAATTCATACATTTTTCCTCCTTAATTATGTTTGAAACTCAGGATAATTTCTCAGATTAATTGTTTAATATGATATAAAACAGCTGAAAACAGCATTTTCTGACATTTAATTTGAATAATTAACAATCGATTATTGAAATCGTTGCAGCTCGAGCCCTTATTTACCATGAAGTTAATGTACGTCTCTTTAGAAACAGGATGAATTATACCATGCCTAACTTTAATGGATGTAATCAGACATTTCTAGAATATGAATATGATATAAAGCCTGACTTTTGGATGCTGCAGATCAAGTGTGGCACATTGTACGTCCTCCATGTGGCCCCACAGCTCTGCATGATAAGAACATGAGGTTGTAGATGATTTGAGGTCCCAGGTTTTACTGCACAAACTGCAGTCAAGTGATGACGACTTCTTTATAACGCCGTCGCGGGTCATCCTCGATGTATTTCTTTATATACCAACAGGAGACGTGAGCCTTGAGGTTTTCTTCAACCAGGAAGTCCATGGCAGCCTGTAAGAGGAGCATTAAATACAGTAAATACAGCTTTTCAAAACTGACTGATGCTTCACGAGTTTAACTCACCTGCGACAGCTGTGCAGCAACACCTTGGCCCCTAAATGTCTCCGGTACGTACGTTGACATTAAGTCCACCTCCATCTCTCCGGTGAATCTGTAGAGCAGCACCGCACAGGCTGCATGGCCGTCTGCAGACAGAGGAAGAGGACTTCACATTTAAAATGACTGAGATCCCAATGATCACAACGCAGCTCCTGAGGGAATCACAGACAATCTAACACATCTAACAATAATAGGACACGTTCTTAAAATAATGACCTAGAATCTCAAAATAATGACTTGGGGTACTAATTCAATCATTTGGAATAGTTTTGTATTATTTTGAGAAATGTTTTCATTATTTTGAATAATGTTTTTATTATTTTGAGATTAAAGTTTGTCATTATGACTTTTTTCCATCACATTGGCGGAAATGGGCTTCCACAAAACTCCCTACAAAAAAACCTTTATTTAAGTGGGTCCCTACTAGGCTGCTTCTACTGTGCTACTGTGGACAACTAGACAAAAATGTACTGAAATGTGTTTCCTTTGCTCATAAGATATATGCCGAACTGTTTGGCTGATACAAACAGCTCGTATTATGTACAAATCATTCATATCCTCAGTGCAACGTCTTCACTTGGCAAAGTTACATTAAATTCCTAGATTTGTAGATGAAGTTTCGCTGAGTGTTTTCTCCTAACAAAAGCGACACTGTCATTATATGAGCAAAATTCAACAACATGTCTGTAAAGAAACATCTGTATATTCTAACGTTAAAGTAATCCACGGCACAGATTTGTGTTTTTAACTAGGCCGCAAGTGGACGCCGAGCTCTCTTATAGGATGTCCCCCGGCTACAGAGCGCTAACCTCGGCTATCTCTCCTCACCTGCCCCGCTGCCCGGAGAGACGGTGAAGCGCCGGTTCTGTCGGTCGTGTTCAACCGTTAAACTGAAGCCCGGATTTAACGCACTGAAGGCGGCTGGGTGAGACTTCCGTCGGAGATTTAACGCAGTGAGTCTGGAAAACATTTTAAAGGCCATTTATACATGAAAAAGACTCGTAATACTAAGCAGCATGTAGTGTTAACATTAAAGACCGGCCACTAGGGGGCGCCACATGCTCACACAAGTAATAATGACCTTCTTCATGACCTTTCTTTGACCTCTACATTACATAACAAACAGGGTTACATTATTTCAAAGTGGGAATAAATTATGACAAGTTTTAACATTTAGGTGAACAAATTGTTTTATATGTTTTCATCATTTATACACCTAGATTTTAGAAATTACTGACGACCATTGTAGGTTAAAAAATAAAAATAAAATTACTGCACTGCTAATAATAATATTAAAATAAATTACGGATCAGAATAATATTCCAGAATAAAACTACACGTATAGAACAGATACGACATTTTCTTTATATTTGTAATATGGAGACATGTTTTGTATCTGTCGAGTGGGGAAATGAAAGAACGTACACCTGCTGACTTTGACTGAGAAGGTTCTGTTCAGAAATGCTGAAGGCTTTTGGTGTTGAGGGGCTGTCTTGGTTGACACGCCTCGTCAACATTGCTTGGAAGTCTGGGACAGTGCCTAGGGGTTGGCAGACCGAGGTGGTGGTTCCCCTATTTAAAAAGGGGGACCAGAGAGTGTGTGCCAACTACAGGGGTATCACACTTCTCAGCCTCCCTGGTAAAGTCTACTCCAAGGTACTGGAAAGGAGGGTTCGGCCGGTAGTCGAACCTCTGATTGAAGAGGAACAATGCGGATTCCGTCCTGGTCGTGGAACAACGGACCAACTCTTCACTCTTGCAAGGATCCTGAAGGGGGCCTGGGAGTACGCCAATCCGGTCTACATGTGTTTTGTGGATCTGGAGAAGGCGTATGACCGGGTCCCCCGGGTGATACTGTGGGAGGTGCTGCGGGAGTATGGGGTGAGGGGGTCACTTCTGAGGGCCATCCAATCCCTGTACGCCCAAAGCGAGAGTTGTGTCCGGATACTCGGCAGTAAGTCGGACTCGTTTCCAGTGAATGTTGGCCTCCGCCAGGGCTGCGCTTTATCACCAATCCTGTTTGTGATGTTCATGGACAGGATATCGAGGCGTAGTCGTGGAGGAGAGGGGTTGCAGTTCGGTGACCTGAGGATCTCATCGCTGCTCTTTGCAGATGATGTGGTCCTTATGGCATCATCGGTCTGTGACCTTCAACAGTCACTGGATCGGTTCGCAGCTGAGTGTGCAGCGGTTGGGATGAGGATCAGCACCTCTAAATCTGAGGCCATGGCTCTGAGCAGGAAACCGGTGGATTGCCTACTCCGGGTAGAAGGAAGTTCAAGTGAAGGAGTTCAAGTACCTCGGGGTCTTGTTCGCGAGTGAGGGGACGATGGAGCGAGAGATTGGCCGGAGAATCGGAGCAGCGGGGGCGGTATTACAGTCACTTTACCGCACCGTTGTGACGAAAAGAGAGCTGAGCCAGAAGGCAAAGCTCTCAATCTGCTGGTCTATCTTCGTTCCTACCCTCACCTATGGTCATGAAGGCTGGGTCATGACCGAAAGAACGAGATCACGGGTACAAGCGGCCAAAATGGGTTTTCTCAGACAGGTGGCTGGCGTCTCTCTTAGAGATAGGGTGAGAAGCTCAGCCATCCGTGAGAGACTCGGAGTAGAGCCGCTGCTCCTTTACGTTGAAAGGAGCCAGTTGAGGTGGTTCGGGCATCTATTAAGGATGCCACCTGGGCGCCAACATGTATTTTAATTCCTGAGGCAACTTCTCCATTAAACCACAGCAGATCACTGGGATCATGTAGTTATGGTATTGTAATTAAACTTAAGTTATTAAACCAGAACTGAAAGGAGGGAACGTGGGTTAGGGTTACAGGTAGGAGTTAATTCCTCCAGCATTAAGATGCTTTAAATGCCAAAGAATGGGTCATACTGCCAGCCAGTGTAACACGAGCATACCAGGACGGTTCAAAGGGCTTTATTTAAATATTTGAAGGAAACAGGTTTATTATCTTATCCTATACTTTTATTTGTTTTGTCATCTTATCCTATAGTTTCAAAACATTTTTCTAACTGTTAGCTGTAATAAAGTCATGATGCTACACTCCGGTACTGTAGGTGGCGGTCTACACCTTCACCGTTGGTTTGTAGTCTGCTATTAAAACCAAAGAAGAAGAATTCTAGTCTGCCGGGAAAAGAAAAGAAGAAGAAGAAGAGCGAAGAGAATCGTTAACGTCATCACTAGATGCCGGAAATAAAAGTGTCACATGTGTCAACCAACCTCTAAAGTCCTGCTGAATGTGCACCCAGCGACTTTTAGGTAAATAATTATTTAAGAAAATCGTGAGGAAATGTATAAACAAGCAATACATTATTAATAGGCGCTGGTTTTTTAAATTATCGTGGCGTGTTATATAATGAATACGGTCCATTTGAAGCTCAGGTCCTTCACACTTGTGTTTATAAAAGGCAGAGCTCTCTCTGCTGCTCCTCCGGCTGTCACACGCTGTGATTTTCCTCTTTATCGGACTGTTTTTCAGTGTTTGCGAACAATGGCTACTACTAATAACAATAACAACAACCCGGAGACGAGGCAGCCGCTGGGTTTCCAGAAAGCAAAGCAGAAGACCAAAGAGAAACTGAAGAGAAATGTGGAAACCCACGAATCAGCCACAGTGTACGTGCAGGTGGTCGGAGCTGGGAGCAGAGACAATGCTGCATCACTGTACGTCTTCTCCGATTTCAACAGGTAATATGTACACTAATAGTTTCACTAGCTCATGCTTTTACTTTGAAACCAGGGCTGTGCATGCCTCCTTAAAAACACTTTCACACACCTTCCACATAAACATAGAAGGTGCAACGTGTTGTAATGGTGTTCTCCAGGGTGTGTCAGTCATATAAGATTCAATTTAAGTGTGTGTGTACAGCACCACATCATACAGGAGCAGTTCAGAGTGAGAGAACAGAGACATGCCCTGATTCATACCATAATACTCAAGCCTTAACACACCAGGGTTTAAAATAAACACTCTTAGCGACAGAAATATGAATGAAGTACCCCTTTCGTTAAGATGATAGATGTGCATATTTAACCTCTGTTGATGCGACATGCTTTTCATCTGCACCTTTTTTTTGTATGAATAGTAACTTGTGCACGTATGATCCACTGTGTGCGCTGCGTTCGACTTTTGCTCATAAGTTATGGATAATTTAGTTCAGAGCTTTTCACATTTTCTTCCCAGTGTAAGCACACACTAAATGCATACATGCAACAACTGTGGCCTCGCAGCGCCTATAGTTTGGAGACTCCTCAACCCTGATCGGTATTACTTGCATATGAACATCAGCGTAATATTCAATATTATACGTGGACATAATGCAGCCCATGAAGACGCCACAGTAATGTTATCCAACAGCTGACAAACTTCCCTCCTCTGCTGCAGATATCTGTTCAACTGTGGGGAAGGAACGCAGAGACTCATGCAGGAACACAAGTAAGCTGGTTGGAACTCGTTGTTTGTCTGATGGACACAGATTCAGAGATTAATATTCTTGTGTTTTCCTCTGACAGACTGAGAGTTTCTCGATTGGATAACATCTTCCTGACCAGAATGAGCTGGGAGAACGTGGGGGGGTTATCAGGTCAGTAACACCCAGCCAGCACACACCGTCAGAGACGAGCGGGAGAACATCGCGGAGCATTGAGCAGCCGAAGAGGCAGATTTCCCTCCAGGAGTCGGTAGATATTGACTTGATATTGTCTTTCCTCTGCAGGGATGATACTCACCTTGAAGGACACCGGTGTTCCAAAGTGTGCTCTCTGTGGACCCCCACAGCTGGTGAGAAACTCAGGCGTACAGCTTCTAATATGTTTGAACTGATAAATCTGACAAGGCTTCAACATGACGAGGACTTCTCTCTTCTTGGCTATTGGACGAGTGCAGCAGCATCATGTTCAGGAGCCTCTGAGATCGTCACACGTTGCACAACCAAACTGTGCAATCGTGCATATTTTCAAGTTACAAATGAGAAAACGTGTTTAATATTTGTTGTGAACATTAGCACTGTGTGTGTGCAGCAGGTTCTTAATGCAACATGTCTTCACT
>NC_041362.1:797484-834984 GCF_900634415.1 Cottoperca gobio
GAACTCAAGTCCTGCAAAACAAAGGTACCACAGAACACATGCAATGCTTTATTATGTTTCTGTAAGTGAAATACATTCACGCGGTGCAACGTCTGTAAACTGGATATTATCTGAAGTTCTTTTCACATTAACTTTGTTTCTTATTTATGGTTGAAGCTGAAACTCTTTGTCACTTGATTCGTTGAGTGGACAACATTTATTATAATCCATTAATCGTCTTTTCTACTGTTTCATATCTTTTGTGGAAAGAAGTTTTTCACAATTTTGAGATTTTATTGAGACATTAATTGGAAAATAATCAGTTATTTAAATGATGTTAAATTAAGAGTTAACCCTTTAATGTTCTGCTCAACCTGAGGCATCCCTAATATATAATAATAATAATAATAATAATAATAATAATAATAATAATAATAATAATAATCCACTAATATAGCTGTGAGATATTGATTAAATAAATAATCATTTTAAATAAATCATTAGTCTGCATTAATGCATTTATTTAATCACAAAACTAAACTATGCAAAAAGAAAGAAAATGTAAAAGAGTTTTAGTGCATGTAAAGTTTATGTTGTTGTTACATGTTGTTTTATCACACTTCTGACTGCAACAACAACAACAAGTTTCTCTAAAGTTTTTAGAAAACATAAAATGGTTGCTCTTTCTCCCGCAGGAGGCTCCGGCTGCCCTGCACGTCCCGGCCGTCAGAGCCGAGTGTCTGCTCAAGTTCCAGCTCAAACCCGTAATGGAGTGGCAAAGGTTAGTTTGTCCTTCAATCCCCCCAATTTAGCCAACATTACTCTGCAGCTCCGAACGCCGCCTTGTCACAGAAAACAATCTGGAATGGACCACTGCACTCGCTCTCTTCTTCTTTCTTCTGTTTTAACCTCGTCTTGCAAGTGTCAGAGTTTTTTTCTTTTTTGTTCGCTGTGTTCTGTCAAGTACTGTAGAGGCGCATCAAGGTCAGATGTGAAGACAACCCGTGTTGTTGCAGGCAGTGGTGTGTGTCTTCCTCACTCTGTATCTCCTTCGTTAGAGACGCCATCCCCTCCTGCAACACGGAGGAGTTTGTGAAAGAAGCTTCTGAGGTCCCAAACTTTCTGCAAGAAGTGGACAAGTGCAGGGAGATGTGCTCCGCTGATGCTGCCGGGCGTTCTGGTGAGTTCTCCTCTTTAAAAGCCCAGAAGCCTGACAAACTGTTTTCTTACTTTTAAGTGGACGTTCCTTCCATGATGTGGAAAATAGAACATTTTCCTGAATGGTTGTAGACATGTGGTTATACTTCCTGACTGCAGGCCAGAGGGAGAAATACCCGGAGGTGGTTTTCTTGGGAACAGGATCAGCTCTCCCGATGAAGATCAGAAACGTCAGTGGCACTTTAGTGAACATCAGGTATGGAGAAGAAGAGCGCTTCAGGCTTTGCTATTCTGTTTATGTTTCTGTCCGTCCCAGTCCAACGCGACACCGCAGGAACACCGCAGGGACTTCACTGACGTCCACTGGAACTCAAGGATGAAGTGATCAAAGGTCACTGTGACCTCTTCAGGCATAACTCAACAATAACACGCTAATTATGACGGCAGTTTGTACAGACGAGGACGTAAACTGCAACTCGTTGGCGGAGACAAACAACCGCGAGGCGCTAAAGTTTAAATGCACTCATTCAGTTTATAACCGGAAATTATTTCCTCCTCAAGGAATGTTAATGTCTTTAATGAGAACTGTGTGTCTGTGTGTGTGTGTGTATCTGTCTGTGTGTGTGTCTGTGTGTGTGTGTGTATCTGTCTGTGTGTGTGTCTGTGTGTCTGTCTGTGTGTCTGTGTGTCTGTGTGTCTGTCTGTGTGTCTGTGTGTCTGTGTGTCTGTCTGTCTGTGTGTCTGTCTGTCTGTCTGTCTGTGTGTCTGTGTGTCTGTCTGTGTGTCTGTCTGTGTGTCTGTCTGTCTGTGTGTCTGTCTGTGTGTCTGTGTGTCTGTGTGTCTGTCTGTCTGTCTGTCTGTGTGTCTGTATGTCTGTCTGTGTGTCTGTCTGTCTGTGTGTCTGTCTGTGTGTGTGTCTGTCTGTCTGTGTGTCTGTCTGTCTGTGTGTCTGTTGTGTCTGTGTGTTTTTGCGCCTGCATGCAGCTCCAGTCAGTCGGTGCTGCTGGACTGCGGAGAGGGAACCTTCGGGCAGCTCTGCAGACACTACGGAGACGCTGTGGACGACGTGCTGTCCAACATCTCCACGGTCTTCATCTCGCACCTGCATGCGGACCACCACACGGTAAGCAGCGACGCATGACGACCACGATGATCTCAAAGAGAGCGGCGTCGCAGTAAACCTGATGTTCATGTGTTTGTCTCAGGGGCTGCTGATGCTGCTGTACCAGAGGGAACGAGCTCTGGTGGGTGCAGGAAACAAACCACGTGAATCCTCATGAATTCTTTCCTTTGGTCGTTTAATGTTTGAAAAGGAATTATAATTATCCGCTGAATGTTTGTCCCTCAGACAGCGTTAGGGAAGACGTTCAGCCCCGTCTACCTGGTGGCGCCCGTACAGATCATGCACTGGCTCAACTTGTATCACAACTCCTGCGAGGAGATCTGCAAACACATCAAGTATGTGGACACAAAGACGTCCTGATGTCCCAGCATGCACTTCCCTGTGTGTGTGTGTGTGTGTGTGTGTGTGTGCGTGTGTGTGCGTGTGCGTGTGTGTGTGTGCGTGTGCGTGTGTGATATTATAAAAAACTTTTTATTTGTGATATTTAGTTATCGTGACGTGTAAATGATCTGTTTTGTGTTTCAGCCACATCCCTAACTCGTGTCTGTGTGCCGGAGCCGAGGTGCCCAAGCAGAGCACGCAGTCGTTCATCCGAGCGCTGCTGCAGAACAACGATCTGGAGAAGGTGTTTAACATCAAAGTCTTCAGTTTAAATACCTTCACACTTAGTTTGTTTCTTCCTCCATAACTTTAGTTTGTGCATCTCAGTTCCAGACGTGCTCCGTGCATCACTGCAGGAACGCCTTCGCCTGCAGCTTCACTCACCAGGCAGGCTGGAAACTGGCCTTCTCTGGCGACACCATGCCCTGCAACGCCTTCGTGCACACCGGTCAGTCCCACGCAGAGTTAGCACGGCATGAGGAGAGATGTGATGATGATGTGGAATATCACTTGCATGTGTTTTGCTGCTCAAATACAACACGTTGCTTGTTGAGTAAAAAAGATGGAAAGAAAATTATTCCAAATATTATTTTAATGAACAAATTGAACTTAACAAAAAATAATGGCGCATATTAAAGTGCAGTTTTCTACTGATGCTGTATTTCTGCAGAATCGCAGACATTTGACATCACAATGATGAAAAAAGACAACATTCCTGTTCAATATACAAAGTGCAAGGCAAAAATACACAGACGACAACAATACGAAATGAGAAAAGTGAGCAGCAGCACTAACATTAGCGGTAACAGCAGCAGCACTAACATTAGCGGTAACAGCAGCAGCACTAACATTAGCGCTAACAGCAGCAACACTAACATTAGCGCTAACAGCAGCAGCACTAACATTAGCACTAACAGCAGCAGCAGCACTAACAGCAGCAGCACTAACAGCAGCAGCGGCACTAACAGCAGCAGCAGCACTAACAGCAGCAGCAGCACTAAAATTAGCACTAACATTAGCACTAACAGCAGTAGCACTAACAACAGCAGCAGCAGCACTAACACCAGCAGCAGCACTAAAATTAGCACTAACATTAGCACTAACAGCAGTAGCACTAACAACAGCAGCAGCAGCACTAACATTAGCACTAACAGCAGCAGCAGCACTAACATTAGCACTAACAGCAGCAGCAGCACTAACATTAGCACTAACAGCAGCAGCACTAACATTAGCACTAACAACAGCAGCAGCGGCACTAACAGCAGCAGCAGCACTAACAGCAGCAGCAGCACTAAAATTAGCACTAACAGCAGCAGCACTAACAGCAGCAGCAGCACTAACAGCAGCAGCACTAACAGCAGCAGCAGCACTAACAGCAGCAGCACTAACAGCAGCAGCAGCACTAACAGCAGCAGCAGCACTAACAGCAGCAGCACTAACAGCAGCAGCACTAACAGCAGCAGCACTAACAGCAGCAGCAGCACTAACAGCAGCAGCAGCACTAACAGCAGCAGCACTAACAGCAGCAGCAGCACTAAAATTAGCACTAACATTAGCACTAACACCAGTAGCACTAACAACAGCAGCACTAACAACAGCAGCAGCAGCAGCAGCAGCACTAACATTAGTGCTAACAGCAGCAGCAGCAGTCACGTGTGCTTTGTACGGACTTATTCTGTATATACTGCGACTTCTAAACTCCTCAAGAGTTCCTTTAACACGTGAGAGTTTCTCCAAACAGCAACATGCGTTTTTCATTCCACGCCGAAACATCGGGAACTCTTCGTCCAAGACGAAGTGATTCTGCGTGTCTGTATCTCTGATCATCATCAGAGTGGAACCCCAAACTAAACGACGGGTTCAGAGGTTTATCCATCCCAAATACTTTTCTTAATCTCGTTTTGATGTCACTCGAGTGCATCCGGACCGACGCAGGAGCAAATTGTGCGAACGCTTTCAATCTCCCAGAGATTCATATAAGGTCATCTCGCTGTAGCTCGACTACACGGGTTGTATCTGAATAATTTATCAGATATTCCTTAATGCTTTCGATCACTCCCGCGGCTGGCAGCCTCCTCTAATGGCCCCCGAGGGATCCCACTTCATTGACTCTTCTTTAAATTGCTTGACTGGATTCTGTCCAAGCAAAGCCTCGGAGAGGCAGCGAGTACATCCCATGCCTGTTCATTATAGATGGCTCAGCTCGCCAGACAAACAGGGCGTGCCGATTCTTGATTACGCCGAGTACCTGATTGATTTCCTGTGGGACAGGAAGAGGCTGGAAGTGCTTCTTTGTGATTCAGGCCTCTGATCTGTTTTTGGTTTTCTTTTTTGCAGGGAAGAATGCAACGTTACTGATCCACGAGGCCACGCTGGAGGACGGGCTGGAGGAGGATGCTTTAGAGAAAAGACACAGGTGAGTAAAATAAAGTGTCACAAACGGCCTCTGCAGGGCTCAGGTGTCGTTTTCTTTCATAAAAGGATGAAAAAAGGCGGCAGTTAAAGTTCTATCAGCAAAAGAAATGCACTTTATTGGCTGCTTGAAGGTGCACTTATTTTTTTGAGTGCATTGTTACATTTCTGGACTCTCCACAGATATTGACATTGATTTTTGCACCATTTTTACAGCGCCAGAGTGAGAGTCTGTCTTCACTAAAACATCTTATGTCCATAGAAAACAATATTCCCATCGACAGCTCTGTGAAGCTCTTTAGTGAGAAACAGTAAATCTCTGACTTGTGCTTTATGTCTCCTGACAGCACGACCTCCCAGGCCATCGGCATCGGCATGAAGATGAAGGCCGACTTCATCATGCTGAACCACTTCAGCCAGCGCTACGCCAAGATCCCGCTCTTCAGCGAGGACTTCAACGACAGGGTGGGGATATCGTTTGACCACATGAGGGTAAGAGTGTGCACAGATCTGGTGGGAAAACATTACGTTTTTCAATTAAAAATATACAATTTCACATCTTTTTGGAACATTATTGTTACTGTATCTGTGTGCAAAAAAGTTTGAAGTACGCAGACGACACAGCGAACACGCCAGACACACGGCCCTGTCACACAGCTCCGTACGCAGAAACATGCCGGCGTATATGAAAATATCAAAATGTGTCAGAGTCCAAATACGTCCAACTTTTCCACAGCGGTGTCGTAGCTGACGTATACATAACGAATACATAACAAATTATTATACGTATGTCTAACCTATTGATAGCGTATCACTGACTTATTTAAAACGTGTCAGAGCGTCTGGACAACGCAGCTGGAAAAGTGCCGTCTGGTTCACGTCATGCTGATGCTGGAGAACGGCTAACATGCTGAACGCTAGCTGTCCTGTAGAAACACGTGTAATAAGTTACTCCGTCGTCAGGCATCATCTTAACATCGGGTAGGAACAGGTTATCCACTCGTTATCAATACATTGGCTGATTCGCCGACGTAGCCGATATCTAACGTACCTCTAACGTAGTCACGTAGGTATTTACGTAGGTAAGTATTCACGTACTGTATTTACGTAGGTAAGTATTCACGTACTGTATTTACGTAGGTAAGTTCACGTACTGTATTTATGTAGGTAAATATTCACATACGTATTCCGTATTCACGTATGTCTAACGTAACGTAACGTCGGGTACGTCCGGTAATTTTGAACTTGCTCAAAACATCAGCGTTCAACAACGCACCCCAGCGTAACACAGTGAGCTCTTAACGAATACTACTTATACCTTATATCAACGTACACCAGCGTGTTGCCGATATTTAGATGTTATGCATTCGTCTGATACATTTTGTATTAGTAAGTGATCCGATATCAATAGGTTAGACATGCGTATCTGTATATGTTCACTTTTCCGATCCGACTCTGACAAATGTTCATATACGCCGGCCAACGTTTCTGCCATACGGATACGTGTGACAGGGCCTTTAGCTGGTGAAGAGAAAACGTATTCTAGTCTTTGCAACTGAATGCATCTTTTCAACGTTTTCAGTCGAGCTGGTTACAAATCTGAGGCTTTTAATACACAACACTGCTCCAGTATCAAACCCAAGAAGGGTGATACTCTGACATACTTTTAAATCTAATAATTCCTGATTGAAATCCAGAAACGTGCTCATTTTATACAATTAATTTAAATCTCCAAACACAAGTTCTTGTTTTTCTTATTCTTCAAAATAACAACATGAAGCAACTCAATATATTAAATACCCAGAATGCACCTTTCACAAGTTTACCTGCAAAGAGTGAATCATGTGAGCGTTTATCTCTGATGAAGAGACATAAATATATAATGCATACAGAAGAATGTGGCATTATTCCAGTTGACGGTATATATACAAGCTTTTCTTTCGACCTTGAGTTGAGCTTGTCTAGTTTCAAGGTCAATGATGAAGTTAGATGAAATATTTTTGATCATTTTAATATAAATATGAAATATTTGCCTTTTCCAACCCTTCTCAGTTATTCTGTTCTGCTGCTAAAACTTGATTTGAGCGTCTGTGTGCACCGTGCTTTACATAACAATATATATATAACAACAAACATATTTGGAAAAAGGTCAAATAGACAATAAGCGGCTCAAATCTAATAAAACGGGAGAATAAAAACGCCAGAGTAGTGCAAGATATGAAGGAATTGCAGTAAATATTGTTTAATAAAATGCAGAGGTAAGCAGATACGTTTTAAAAGACTGTGTGTTGCTATGCGTCTGCAGGCAGAACGTTTCCCTCCTGCTGATTCCTGAACAACAGACAGATTCTTCCCGTTCAGATGCAGGTTGTAAGAGAAGCCGGACTTCACCAATTTTCTCCTTTTTGCTCAGATTCGCTTTGGGGACTTTAAAATCCTCCCCCGGCTCATTCCCGCTCTGAAAACCCTGTTCGCCGAGGACATCGGTGAGATGGAGGGGAGGCGAGAGAAGAGGGAGCTTAGGAACGAGATCGAAAGCAGCTTGGAGATGAACAGCGAGCGCAAGACGGCCGGCGGGAGCCGAGGTACCAAAAGAGACCAGAAGGAGGCGTCGACGCCCGGCGTGGAGCGGAAGAGGCAGAAAACACGCTGAAGCCTTTCAAACAGACTTTACTGAGTTATTTTATTTCATTCATTCTTCTGGCTGCTGTGGTTTAACTGAAGAGACATCATGTATATTTCTTATGTTGCAGTGTACAAAGCTAAGCTATAAATATCATTTTGTTTTTCATTTAAAAAAAAAATTAAAAGTAACACCACACAGTCTGTAGTTTCACAGGATTATTCCCACTTTACACATGTTTAATACAAGCTCATCTGCTGTTGGATGTTCATGAAGTTTGGTTCAGGCTTGAGGTTAAAACAAACAAATCATTTAAGAAAACAATATTTAAATTTGCCTCCATTATACTTTGTGCTAATTAGCAAATGCTAACAGGTGAAGCTAATCTGGTGAACATTTGCTGCCTTCAAAATCTCACTTTATTTTGACTTTTGGTACAAACGTCAGCTGCTCTTACAGAAGTACTGCTGTTACATGGAGTAACTGTAATCGGGACATAATACTCTGTCATAACTTTGCACCTTGGACCGCAGAAGGTGAGCAAAACAGAAAAGCTAGCTTACATACTGCGAGATTTGACCGTATGCGTTTGGATATCCTGGAATTTTTGGCAATTCTACTGCGTTTGACACACTTTGCATTTGGACATACTAAATGTTTTTCTGGCATACTCGATAGTATGGTAGTGTGGATATTGTAACGCACTCATTGTACCTGCTAAACATTGACATATTAGCATGCTAATGTTAGCATCTAGCTCAATAAATGCTGACTCAGCAGGTTTGGTTTATCAGTAACTTTTAACAAGCTGTGTTGACCACACACACACACACACATACACACACACAGGTGCAGATGTGTCCTGTACAGTTACAAAGTTCTTTACAGGATAATTAAAAAACTATTAAAATTTAAACTACATTTAAAGAGATGCATATGAGAAAAAGTACAATAAATTAAATTAAAGAGAATGCCTTTGCATATAAACAGGTTTTAAGAAATGACTTGGCACACTTAATAAATATACTTTAAATAAATAAATGCACTATAATTGTCAGCCTCAGACCTATATTTATAATCCTATTTGTGTTCAAGTTACTCGTTTATTATTTCTGATCCTTCCACAAGTATTTATTTCAAATGTATACAAAGAAAGCTTTTTTTAAAATCTGAAACTTTTTCTCAGATCCGGTTCAAAATGTGATGGAAAACTTTTATCTGTAAAACTTTCACTTTTTGATGTTGGAAATGTCCCCTTCCGTCCACATGGGGGCTTCAGTGAGCCACCGGAGCTCAGCTGCTGAGGTCTGCAGGGAAGCAGACTTTTTGTTGCCACTTGAGGGAGCGATGGCTGCAGGAATCTGTTCACAGCGACATGAGGAAGTCAGAGGTCAGCTCTGTTAGATATTCAAGATATCTGCATCTTAAAGATCGACCTTTTAATTATAGAGGAAGTGGCCCACAGAGCTTTACCTCTGCCTTGTTCTGCAGCTCTTCTCCTGCATTACCTCCCTGTTTATGTTAAAATGTAAAATGTCTTCCTTCTGGGGAGATGAATTTATTATTTATTATATGTTGGAAACTATTTCTAGCTTCGATTTACAAAACAAAAATGTATTCTTACTTTTATAATATTTTACATGATTGCAGCTACAAAAGAAACATGTTTAACGTTGAACAATATTGATTTAAAAGGTGCAGCTTTAATCATTCTGTTGGGGGGGGTCTCAGTGAAAACGGTCCACACATAATAAATATAATTATTCTGTTGGATAAAATATTTAGATTTAAGGATCAATCAAGAAGTAATCTGAATTCAAGCTTCATAAAAAATACATTGCAGAGCCTGTTTGTTTTGGAAAAAGTGGTTTCATTGCAAAGTGAGAAAACAAAACATGAAATTGGGCAAAAAGAAATCAGCTCCAGTAAAAATGTGGATAATAAATACGCTCTGCAGGTTTCTGTTGAAGTGTCAACAACAACAATACAATAAAAGAACAATTAGACAAAATATATATATTAAAAAAAACATTTTTAGACGATAGAAATGTCACAAAAACAAATAATCAAATAATAAAACATACAAAATCAGGAAATCATACTCCAAGCAGAAGATGGATCTTTAATTTAAAGTAAAACAACATTGATGTTTGTTTGGGTGTATCAGGACTGTCAGATAAATCCAGAACTCTGCAGTAAATGTGAGTTTTTACAGATTAGTGTTCTGAGCGGTGGGCCGGCGATTAGCCTATTTTGTGGAGTGTGAAGCAGTGAGATGAAGATGCATCGCTCCTGAGCCTGGAGTCCATTTAGCGAGGCTGCCTCTGCTCAGAGGAGGCAGGAATGATAAGCAGGAAGGGGCAGAAATAGGTTTCCACACAAGCGTCGCAGAGTCAGAAGGCTGGATTGATAAATCTAATCATCACTTAACCAGCAATGGACACCGCAAACAAGTATCGACGGAACAATTAAAATGTGTTCATCATGGGAGAAACCACCGGAGGCTTCATATCCGAGTGTTGTTCCCCTTTCTGGTGGTTCTTTGGGGTCGAGCGTGCTGAAATAATTCAGGTTTATTACAATGAAGGGCTTTATTTGTGGACATCATATCTCAACACTGAGCTCAAAGTATTTACAGATGTACAACGAAGAGAATCAGGCACTTTACCTGGTTAGTGATGAGTTTGCATGAGAGTAATGAGGCAGAGGAAAGGCAGCTGTTTGCATGGATAGATTACTGAAGGGGTCTCCCAGGCACAGGCCCAGGGGCTCAAAGTGTCAGGCGGCCCGAGAATTTAAAAGCTAAATTTAACGCTTGCGTTTGAACGCCTCTGCCAACCGCTCAAGGTGCAGTTTAAATCCACGTCTGGTCATCATTTCATCCTGTTAATTGTCATAATTAGTGCATGAGTTTTGGCCAAAATCATGTTTTATGAGGTGACTTTTGATTCTTGTGGACTTTTGTGCCAAATAATAAAGATAAAAGAAACTTTTGGATTTGCCATCAAGTCCTGAGACTGCCTGCACAACATTACCTGCAGAGTGGAAATCATTCAAACATAACATCTTCTAACTAACTGCCACCTGCGTCGTTCATGTTTGTCGTTGTTTGTTCGCTGTGGAATGAAGGGAGACACATCTGAACGGAGCGGGACGCCACCGATCAGATGCAGCTCCTCCACCTCAATCCAAAGTCAATTATGCCTCTCCTCACATTTTCTGCCTGGCTGCTGATTCATTGAGCAGCCCTGTTCTGCTCTGGCAGGATTCAAAGTGTGAGATAATCTGAAGGGACTTGTGTAGAAACAGGAGGCACCGGGGGCCCCGAGCCTCTCAGACTGGAGGTCACAGCCGTGGCCGGCACGGCCCTGTCACACACGGACAGGCCGGTAATTGTGGGCAGAAGATCTGTCCCCGCTGATCTGATCAGGATTCCTGCATTACTGTCCGTCAGCTGCCACCTCACATTCACATCTTCGTGCCGCTCTTCGTCCGTCTTGCAAAGCCCAAAAGAAACCCAACAAAATTGAGCTCAAAGATCTGCTCGAGACCTTTGATCTTCTTCAGAACACTGTGAAAATGTGTTTTTTAAAAAGGAAGAAGAGGCGGTGCAACACCCGGCATTAATATTGTACTTCTGCCCCCCCCCACCCTCCAACATGGCTGCTCGCCATCACCACTGTCTGACAGAGAAACCTCAGGAGGCTCCTGCATGCGAATAAAGCAAAGATCTCCCCCAGAAAACAATCAGCTGTTCTGATATTCACAAGCACTCGCCGCACAGATCACACCTGCTCGCTGCTTCGTAGAGGCGCTGAGGATCTTTGTGTTTACATAGCTGGATAAACTAACAGTTTCTTTGCTTCTTGTTTGTTTGTTATTCTGACATTCAGATAAAGACTCACTGGAGGATTAAGGAGTCCGCAGAGAGACAGTAAGAAGATGCTTAACATGCATTATTCTCTACTCCTGAAATAAAGGTTCCCATGAGAGTTTGTATGTGTGGATCAGGGAGATATCGCTCACTGAGGATTATGAGCTTTGTTCATGAAGGAAAACATCGTAGTGTTGGAGATGTGACTGACGTGGATGCAGTTTGTGGTTTATTCTGCAGGGAGTACCGAGGAATTTCAATATTTATAAAAGCTATAAGACAACATGCAGCGCTGAGGAAGTGACAGGATGTAACAAGAGTCCACAGAGGAGCCAGGAAGGCGAGCGATCCTGTAATATACAACCGGTTAACTATCGAGACCACTTGTGCTTCAGATGGAGGAGAAGAGGGATTATCTAACCGTGTATAAGTCATCATTATATTATTGGCTCAACATGTTTTATACCCTCATTAAATCAGACTTTTATTTCTTAGTAGTTTCCCGATATCATCCTTTGCTCGCTGGCCTTCCTGCAGAACTCACATGTCACATTTTCCTCCTGTTTCAGCGCACGGACGGAAAACAAACCACGAGATCACACACACAGATCATCTCTCTGCTCATGTACTGTATTTAATGAACCATTGGTACAATAACGAGAGTCATGCATAGATGTTTGCAAAGTAATTGACTTCCTGCTGCAGCCGGTCATGTGCTCACTAATAAAAGCGGTGACTCATTCCTATAATGTAACATGTTGTTGTTGCAGGAACAGCTCCAATTTATTGATTTTCACGTTTCAATTACGCCCCTAAATCTTTTAATAAAAATCCATAAAGGTCCTCAGTGACTCATAAAAGCATTTTAATCCCATTGATTACATTTCTGGCCATGCAGTTTACTTGCAGCTCTTTTAACAAGCTCATTTATTTACTGTCAGTCCAACATATTTACACAACGAAGTCGTCTTCTTAATAATCTGGACACTGATCTGCAGAACAATAACTTGGATGTCCTGATAGCTTTGTGTCTTTCCCTCTGCGTGTATGAGCTCAACCACTGAAGCCCAGTACACATCATAACAGGTTGTTAGAACAAGCTAAATGCTATTCTCCAGCCATGCTAGCAGCTCTGCATGCTGTGTGTAAGCACATCTGTGTTTTGAGATAAATGCTCAGCATGCTCACAATGACACCTTGCTGATGTTTAGCAGATATGATGTTCACGTGTGTGTTAGCATAGGTAGGCCGACCCTCGACATTACATTCTGGGTTTGCTGCACCAGTTTCCGCTGCGTGGTGCGGCGCTAATCGACTCTTTTTTGGTTTTCCACTCGAGACTTTTTATAGAAACACACTGCAGACCACTGATTGGTCGGAGAGAATCGTCATTAGCTGGCGTTTTTAAAAAGCAAACTACCGTCAAAAGCATCACATTCTTTTGTTTTCTCACTCAACCCAGATATAAAACAAATGGCGGCCAGCAAAACTACGCTGCTCACTGCTCCTTAAAATTGATGAAAAGGTGGCTTTATACTATATAAACTATACTTTAAACTATAGACATTCTGCTGAACTTATCAGTGCAAAAACAAGATGGAAGTCATCTCAACCAAGTCTTTCTACATCCTGAGACAACACTGGACGTGGTACTAACCCTCAGCAAACGTTAGGGTTACTTATTTATCTTTGCATAATATTATATTCTGCTTCAATCCATATGTTCTGGCATTTACTCTTTTCAAAAACAACATTTTAACTGCAGTCAAACAAATCTTTGCAGCACACATACAAAGGGCATTTATCTAAAACATTTAAATGCATAGTTAAGACAGAACACACACATTCTGATCAACTCCAATAACACACACACACACACAAGGGGAAGTGCATGCTGGGACATCAGGACGTCTTTGTGTCTGTCTCACTACATATACAACACAGGACTGATGACACCATGACAGGTGAGAGAGGAAACGTTACCTTCAGGGACATTACACATGTCTCTGTCTCACTACATATACAACACAGGACTGATGACACCATGACAGGAGAGAGAGGAAACGTTACCTTCAGGGAACATTACACATGTCTCTGTCTCACTACATATACAACACAGGACTGATGACACCATGACAGGAGAGAGAGAAAACGTTACCTTCAGGAACATTACACATGTCTCTGTCTCACTACATATACAACACAGGACTGATGACACCATGACAGGTGAGAGAGGAAACGTTACCTTCAGGAACATTACACATGCCTCTGTCTCACTACATATACAACACAGGACTGATGACACCATGACAGGAGAGAGGAAACGTTACCTTCAGGGACATTACACATGTCTCTGTCTCACTACATATACAACACAGGACTGATGACACCATGACAGGTGAGAGAGGAAACGTTACCTTCAGGGACATTACACATGTCTCTGTCTCACTACATATACAACACAGGACTGATGACACCATGACAGGTGAGAGAGGAAACGTTACCTTCAGGAACATTACACATGTCTCTGTCTCACTACATATACAACACAGTACTGATGACACCATGACAGGAGAGAGAGGAAACGTTACCTTCAGGGACATTACACATGTCTCTGTCTCACTACATATACAACACAGGACTGATGACACCATGACAGGAGAGAGAGGAAACGTTACCTTCAGGAACATTACACATGTCTCTGTCTCACTACATATACAACACAGGACTGATGACACCATGACAGGAGAGAGGAAACGTTACCTTCAGGAACATTACACATGTCTCTGTCTCACTACATATACAACACAGGACTGATGACACCATGACAGGTGAGAGAGGAAACGTTACCTTCAGGGACATTACACATGTCTCTGTCTCACTACATATACAACACAGGACTGATGATACCATGACAGGAGAGAGGAAACGTTACCTTCAGGGACATTACACATGTCTCTGTCTCACTACATATACAACACAGGACTGATGACACCATGACAGGAGAGAGGAAACGTTACCTTCAGGAACATTACACATGTCTCTGTCTCACTACATATACAACACAGGACTGATGACACCATGACAGGAGAGAGAGGAAACGTTACCTTCAGGGACATTACACATGTCTCTGTCTCACTACATATACAACACAGGACTGATGATACCATGACAGGAGAACTTCTTGATTAAAGATTTCTCTATATTGAGGATGTCTCTCTTCACCAGAAGTCTCCACTTCAGCAGCACTTACATACACCAAACTTTCCACTTTCATTCCTCTCTATATTCTGAAGCTTTGTACAGAGGGCTTTGTTCACATGTCATTCAGAGCTGATGTTTATACACTTATTACTACAAACATTAGGAAGATTGTTTATGTCTGTTGACAGTATTTTCTCATAGAGATACAAAGAGACAAAATCCTCTCTGTAAAAACCTTTGACTCTAATATGTCAACTAAATAAAACATGAATTTTGTTCTGGAAATGAGAACATTTAAACATAACATTTCAGAAAACAACTGTTTTAATGTGAGTAATGAACTGGGGATGTTTCATAGTGATATCTATTAGTTAAGAATTGTAACCTATTAATCTGTGTGTCTCCAAACTGTGTGTCCATTTACCCTCAATAACCTTTTGCAGAACAAAATGGAGTACAATGGTGGACGAAATTCTAGAGGGAAGTAAACACAGCAGCAAAGGTAAAATAGAGCCGTGTTCTGGGAGCTATATGTGACTAAAGAGAGTAAAAACAACAAAGTTTTTTGCCATAAATGTTTTACTAAACTGCACGTTTTGAGACACATTTATCATCGTGTTCTTAATAGTGTCTGCTCTGTCATTGTGCGTTATTAACTTGACAAATAGCTGAACTGTTTTGTCTGTTGTACTCATTAGGAAACACCTGAGTTTCATGTTCTCTCAGGCAACAATGAGTCATATGGGAGGTGATTTCTGCTTTTTTCGTTGTATTTTAAAACCAGAATCCGGCGTTCTGCTGTCGCTGAGGTTCGTCTGATGACTTGAGACGAGACTCAGCAGAAAGAGAGGTCTGTAAAAATGTCACCGGGGCCATTTTACCAAAGAAACTACACATGAAAATATCCATTATGCTAAACACAAAACAGAAAGTGAGCATATAGAGAAGCTTGTTAGCACGTATGTCACTAGAGACATGAAGGCGACTCCCAGCACAACACAAAGCTTCAACCCACTTAATTGTGTTTTCTTTACTGTCTGCTTTCTTCCTTTGACTCCAACTAAACACAGACTGTCATCAGTTCCTGCCTCCTGACGTATGCACCCTCACTAACGAGGACTCCAGGTGCATGAAATTAATGTTGTCAGGAGGCAACTTCAACCTTTTTGTTTTATTAGATGCGTTAGATTAGTTCTTAGGCTTAAAAATAAGAGAATTGAGCATTTTGTGGGATTTGTTTATTTATTTGGATGCAGTTTTGCAATTATTAACATTTGTCTTAGTCCACAGAGGAGCCTGTAATCTTTTATTTATTAAATTCTCCCAAATTGAAGATGCACCTCACTCTTCGTCCCCGTCTCCTACGTTCCCATACAACTAAACTGAATTCTCAATGGGTCAGAAAGTATGACATTTACACAAAAATTGTGAGACTTTTTCTCCCCCGCCTGATACGATGAAATGTCACATCCTGTGTCCATTTTTAGGCGGGAAAGTAAACATTATTTAACCTGAAGAAAATCTTTGTTATTATATTGGATGACGCTGCAGTTCTGACATTGTTGAACATACAACATGTCTTCTGAATTCATCTTTCAAGTTTTTACCGGGAGCAGAATTATCCACAGAGGTCACGTTTGTCCGATTGCTGTTCGGCTGTCGCTAGTTCTCTGATAACTTAAGATCCAGATGTTCAGGAGGTTCTTACCAGGAGCCGAATTATCCACGGCAGTCTCTTCCTCTTCAAAACAAACAGTCTGGATATTAAAACCAGGAAGAAAACACTGAATAAAGCAGTTTCATGTTAAAAATAAGAGTTTTCCTGGTGGACACTGGACTGAGAAGCTACGAGCTAAAGGCTAACGTCTTCTCAGCTTGTTTCTCTGATAACTTAAGATCCAGAAGTCCTAAAATCATAAAAATCATAAAATGTGTCTTAAAACTGGAAAGAAAAGTCAGTTTATGACGCATGGACAAAGGCAAAGGGAAGACGACGCCATGACAGGAGACCAAATGAAACGCACCGATAAAATTACACTTTTCTCGGTTTGACATTTTTAGAAAACATTTGGGGAAAGCAAGTACACAACTGTACAACATGTGTAACATAAGTCTCATTGTTTTTAGACATTTTAATGCAGAAATGTCACTTATTCTAGATTTAAGGCTGTTGAGAGGCTTCAGTGTATATAAATATATTTACAGTAAAATGTTGTATTATTTAGGACAGGTGGTTGCTGCTTAGGGCCCATAAATGTGACATTATGTAATTGTCTTAATATACTAACAGCTCTAATTGTCACACATTTCTTCTCCTTCTTCAAACCATGAAATGCAGTTTCAGTCAAGTGAAAGTGAGTCTAATGGAGGATCCCTGGTGCCATCAGGCTTCTGTTACACGTCCTTCCTTCAGCACATTGTTAAGAAGCTCCAATTACCCCTGTTATTCCAACACTACACGTCTCTTTGTGTCGGAATTTAGCATTTTTCCGAGCACACTAGCCCTCAGCCTCCACGTCCGCCTCCGCAGCTTTGATTTCCCTGCAGGCTGCCGTGCAGTCCTGCTGCACTCGTGCTTCACAGGAAGGCTTCCCTCGCTTCTTGATGCTACTTCACACCTGCGATAAGAAGGAAGAAAAACACAAGTTAAAGGAACACTTTCTCTGAAACAAGAGGGCTGTGATCTTGAGTTCCTCTCTCCAGAAGGAGGGACGTGAACGTGTCTTTCACAAATGCTAATCAGCAGTGAAGTGAGTGACAACATTTCTTTACTGCTGTGCAGAAAAAGAAAAGGATAATCACGCTCTGCAGCGGCTTCTGTGTGGAGATGCAGCGAGGAGATAAACACGTCCTCCCCTCGGGGGAACGTAGGCAGACAAAGACACATTCGCCTTATCTTCTTCAACAGCGACACACGTGAGAGGTTGATTTATTAGAAGATAATGAAGACCTCAGCCTGCTGTCAGCCCCTTTCCTCCGACATTAAAGAACCTAAAATCTTCATTATTATGAACATTATAATACATTATACATTATAAGTTTAATTTGAGCTGTTATTTTATTCTGGCTCGTTCTCAACTGAGCTGAAGTTGTTTGGAGCGTGTTTGCAAATCTGATCCGACGCAACATTTCAGAATAAAAGCTGTGATTGGTGGCTGTTGTCAGACAGAAAGAGATTACTACAGGGATTTAGAGCAGCTGTGTTTTCAGACGTGTGGAAACTGAAGCATGAAACGCTTTTACAAAACTGCTTTAAAACCAAAGAGGGTCTGTGGTTATTTCACAGTTTGGACGACATTTAAAGTGAAGTTTTCTGGTGTGTATTCAGTGATAACTGGAGGATTGAGACGTGTTTAGAAGAAAATATGACATACTGAGCACAACAAAGTGGTTTGATGGTCTTTACTTTTACAAATACTGTCTTTTAGATCCACGTTTTAATAGAATACACGTGCTTTTAGTGGTAACAGTGTGCACCAGATACTCGTTTTCATGTGAAATATGTATAATACATGTCTGTATTTGCTGTATACAGCGGAGAGCTGCAGGGACGGCAGGATTTGTCCATTGGATTTTAGATTATTTGCATTATCTGTGGAAAACAAAAGTTCATGATAGTTACACGTATAGTTTAGTTCATGTTCAGTGTTTAACGTCTCTCAGGTCACGTTATGTTAAGTTACCGTCACGCTTGTCTAGTGTCGTCTTGCACTTCCTGTTTTGTTTTGAAACTCACCTTTCCCTCTCGTTCCAGGTCACTTAACTTCCTGCCTTTGTGTGTTTTCCCGCTTCTGTGATCGTGTGCTCCGCCCCTGATTGTTGTCACCTGTGTGCCCTTACCTCAAGTATAAACAGTCATTTCTCCTCATGTCTTGTGGAGCTAGTCAAGTGTATGGTTATGGTGAAAGGGTAAACTTTGGATTAAAAGATCTTTTTGTTTGAACGTCAGACACTTTGTTGAGTCGTGTATTTTTGATCTTGAGTTTTGTCGTGCTGTGGTTCTTGACAAATTTGTAATTTTAAAAAATAAAAATGTAAATCTTATCCTTACACACGCTGTCATGCTGCACCGCCTTTATCAGCGCACAGCGAACTAAAGCAGATCCTGAAATGAGCTCCTTTATGTTCTGAATCCAGGATCCATTTTGAATCTGGAACGATTTTGAAATCAAATGTTGACTCCAAGAATCAAAATGAAATTGTGCGATACTGAAAGAGAGAAAAGGAAAACTTGTTTAGTTATCGAAGTATTTTTTGTAACACGTATTCTTAGCGTCAAACCAAAAACCTGACGACTTCGAGATGAGTGGGAAAAAAAGCAAATTAATTTCTGTGTTTCCGGACTCCTTCCTGCAGCTCTGTGCACAGAGACAGAAGACAATCAAAGCGAGGATGTTGCAGTTACACGGCGTGCATCTTTGACCACATTGTGTTGTTATTGTTCTCCGACAAAACGCTGTCATTGAGAAACAGAGTTTCCATCTTTGAGCCTTTGCCTTTCACAAAGATAAATCTCTGATAGCAGCCTCACATCTCATCTCTTACCGGGAGCACACACAGCGTGCTCTTCTGTTTGTGTGTGTGCTGAAGGAGAAATGTCACTTTACAGTACAAATGAATGAACCCAGTCAAATGTTTCTGAAAAGACTCACACATCCACGGGGAAGTCAAGCGTTTCTGAGTCGGGGACGTTTCCATTTATCACGAGGAAGAATCAGAAATGGGGAAAAGAAAACCTGACTGGTTCTATTGAGGAGGAATGAATGGAGAGCTGAGGTAAGGCTTCCTGGCTGTGGTGATGAATTGGCGGAGGCTTATTATCGTTGTACAGTGGAGTGATATTATCACAGCCTTTCCATAAATCCCTGGCTGTGCCCTTGGTTTAAATGTACTATGTGCTACAAAAACTTTTACTGCAGCAGAGCGGCTCGGGGAGCTTTTACCTCAGGTCTGCAAGTGTGTAGGCTTCACGACATTATGCACGAGCACCTCCGAGGTCTTTAATTATACGTTGATGTGGCTGTAATCCGCCCGCTGGTGAAGGCTGGCCTGGAGGAGGACTTCCTGTTCCCCAGCTCTGACTGGCAGGTGAGTTTCAGCCTGTGGGCTCGTCGCTGGAGGCTCTCTGGTTATTACACCTGCAGTTATCAACATCTCTGGAGTGCCCTTGAGCCAAAATGAGGAACTCCGAAAGTTTCTCCCTGTGCTCTGATCTCCTGGAAGAAATCCATATGTATGGAAATGTGTGAACAGGATATTTTACTGCCTTGTGCAGGCGGACAATAACTTTAATAAGACGTTGGTCAGATAAGAAGATTACGATTTGGACTCTGGTCTCTTGTAATGGAAGTGTTTCATTACTTCTGCAGGTTCTGTTTTCAGCTTCGCTTCTTCGTCTTGTCTTTCTGCAGAAGGACAGAAAAACTGAAGGACAGATCTTTATGAAACTTGGTGGATTGGTGCAGCACGGGCCACGAAGAAAGACATAACATTTTGAAGTGGATCCGAATAACAGAGGCCGAACGTTTCACTTAACATAGCGAGACATTTGTGCTGCATTCATGGGGTGTCAGAATAGTTGGAAAAATGTGTTTCCGTAAGGGGAGATTCACGTGAATGCTGCTTCAAGTCGGAGCAACAACTCAACAGCGACCAACGTGTTGGTTCAACTTCTTTGTAGCGTCCATGTTGTTTCCACTTTAAGACTTAAAGCTCATGAACTTCCAAACTCTGGAGACGGAACCAAATGTTCTCCGGCCGCCTCCAGAGTCTGCAATGATGTGCAGATAAGATAGAAGTAAATCCTGGATATATTTATTCTTAACTGTTTGAAAATAAACATGGGAAAGAGGCTCCACATGTATAATTTAAACTTCTGTTCCACCTGCTTCTTGTCTTTTCATGCAGTTTTGCAGGATGAAAATCCTCCTCAGTGTCACGACTCAGTCAAATACTAACATGCAATAATATAATATATACAGTATATCTCAAAAGTGAGTACACCCTTTAGATTTTTGCAAATATTCAGTTATATCCTTTCAGGGGATAACATTATCCTACTGAAACTTTGATATAACTTAAAGTAGTCAGTGTGCTGCTTGAATAACAGTATAGATTTATTGTCCTTTGAAAATTACTCAGTACACAGCTGTTAATGTCTAAACAGCTGGCAACAAAAGTGAGTACACCCCATAGTGAACATGTCTAAATTGTGCCCAAAGTGTCAATATTTTGTGTGACCACCATTGTTATCTAGCACTGCTTTAACCCTCCTGGGCATGGAATTCACCAGAGCTGCACAGGTTGCTTCTGGAATCTTCTTCCACTCCTCCACGACGACATCACGGAGCGCACGGATGTTGGACACCTTGCACTCCTCCACCTTCCTCTTGAGGATGCCCCACATGTGCTCAATTGGGTTTAGGTCTGGAGACATACTTGGCCAGTCCATCACCTTAACCTTCAGCTTCTTCAGCAAGGCCGTTGTCATCTTGGAGGTGTGTTTAGGGTCATTATCATGTTGGAAAACTGCCCTACGGCCCAGTTTCCGAAGAGAGGGGATCATGCTCTGCTGCAGGATGTCACAGTATATATTGGAATTCATGTGTCCCTCAATGAAATGCAGCTCCCCAGTGCCGGCAGCACTCATGCAGCCCCAGACCATGATGCTGCCACCACCATGCTTGACTGTAGGCAAAACACATTTGTCTTGGTACTCCTCACCAGGGTGCCGCCACACACGCCGGACACCATCTGACCCAAACAGGTTTATTTTGGTCTCATCAGACCACAGGACATGGTTCCAGTAACTCATGTTCTTGGATTCATTGTCTTCAGCAAACTGTTTGCGGGCTTTCTTATGCATCGGTTTCAGAAGGGGCTTCTGTCTGGGGCGACGGCCATACAAACCGATTTGATGCAGTGTGCGGCGTATGGTCTGGGCACTGACAGGCTGACATCCCACTTCTGCAACCTCTGCAGCAATGCTGGAAGCACTCGCACGTCTATTTTTGGAAACCAACCTCTGGATATGACGCTGAGCACGTGGACTCAACTTCTTTGGTCGACCCTGGCGAGGCCTGTTCCGAGTGGAACCTGTCCTGGAAAACCGCTGTATGATCTTAGCCACTGTGCTGCAACTCATTTTCATGGTGTTGGCAATCTTCTTATAGCCAAGGCCATCTTTGTGAAGCGCAATAATCCTTTTTTTCAGCCGCTCAGAGAGTTCCTTGCCATGAGGTGCCATGTTGTCCAGCATTCAGAGAGAATTGTGCCCAAAACACCAAATTTAACAGCCCTGCTTATCATTTACACCTGAATCCTTGTAACACTAACGAGTCACATGACACCAGGGCGGGAAAACAACATCATTGGGCACAATTAGGACATGTTCACTATGGGGTGTACTCACTTTTGTTGCCAGCTGTTTAGACATTAACAGCTGTGTACTGAGTAATTTTCAAAGGACAATAAATCTATACTGTTATTCAAGCAGCACACTGACTACTTTAAGTTATATCAAAGTTTCAGTAGGATAATGTTATCCCCTGAAAGGATATAACAGAATATTTGCAAAAATCTAAAGGGTGTACTCACTTTTGAGATATACTGTATAATCCAGTGGGACTCCTCCGGACGATATCATTGTCCGTCGTGAATCAACGATCATAAATCGCATAAAATATAACTCCAGAACTTGAGAATCACTGTTTAAAATCACAATTCAATTAGTTTTCTTCAGTATTGAAGTCATTTAGTGACCGTTTTCTTTACATTCATGGCTACACTGCAAACAGGAAGCGCTAATAGCTAATTCAACTTTTAATGGTGCCAAATTGACCAAATGTAAAAATGGTGCCATTAGCGAAGCAATAAAGGGACTCGGGGAGTAGTCGACATCTTTTAATGAGAAAGAAAGAAATCTTGAAATGCAAAAAATAATAAAATGGTTATTGATGCAAGAAGATGCATTTATATACGATATATAGAAACCGTAACAATACTCATCAAGGACTCCAAACGTGACAAACAAACCTCCAGGAGCTGCTGCAGTTTGTACTTTAAATGCAGCAGCAGCACAATAACAACACGATTATGTGAAGCTGACACTGAGTAGGAGACTCTGAGCTTTAGGAGGAGCACGTTTAATCTCACGTCACATTAGTGAAGAAGTATTGAACCTTCTTGTGAAACGTTTTCTCCACCTCAAACTAAATTCAGGATTATGAAGAGATTCTGCATCAGTCCTGAGAACGACCTGTGGCAACTTATATATATATTTATATATATATATACTGTGAGAGGAAATATGCTGAGCGCAGTAAACAGGTAAGCGGTCTGAGACAGCAGCTGGAAAACACCACAAGAAGGAAACACCTGCAGGTATCCTTGGAGACATCTGCTCATTGTAAAGTAAACTGGATGCAGTGTCTACCTGCAGGAGGACATCATATCACACCTGTGTTCCCTCAGCACACAGATCTGCAGACCCCCCCCCACCACAGCTCTGTTCCACCAGCCAGTGATCCAGAGAGAGAAACTGAAGCCGTGTTTCCAGTACACATGTTTTTATGCATGTTCTGAAGTATTGCATTAGAGAAAAGCTGCATGGAAACTGGATACTTCAATTAAGCAAATAGTTTTAACGCTCGCAGTTGATGAATTCAATTCTCACGTGTCTGATCAGCTGTTTCCGCTGTCGCCGTCTTCTCAGATATTTTGTGCGAAAACACGACATCACAGCCGCAAACATGAATAATACCAGCTGACGGGGAGGAACAATAAAACTGCAAAAAATGGCCTAATGTTAGATCATCTTGTGTGCGTGCGTGTGTGTGTGTGTGTGTGTGTGTGTGTGTGTGTGTGTGTGTCCTAACGCACCTAATCTCGCATTTTCTTCTTTGCAACATCTCTAAAGTTGACGACTGTTGAGGCTCAGATATCAACCAGCCTGTAGATGTTTCATCATCACTATTAACTTCTTCTTAATACTGAATAAGTCCTCAAAAGAACACGCTGACATTGTCAAATATGTATTTTGTTTTGTGTGTAAATGAATTGTAACGATTGCCTTAAATTCTCTATTGAGGGACGAATAAAGCATTTTGAATTGTGTTGAAAGCTCAGTTTAAACCTGTCCTGCTGCATTCAACTAAGATATGAAATAAGTCCGTATTCTTCATCTCAAAGGAACAAACCTGATAAAGGCTGAAAGAAAAGATTCAGTTTGATTTAGTTGATGGTGCAGAACATTAGCTTTGAGGTTTGAAATGTCCTTTTGATTGGCGAGCGCTTGTTTCTGTTGGTACAGTATTTATTGCTTCAGAGTCGACTGTTTCTCGCATTATGTCCCAAAGAGAAATAATGTTTCCTTAATCTGATTACAGGACCAAACTCTTCCTGCTATCTTGAGTTAGATGAGAGAGACAGCTTCAGTCAGGGTGCAGTCGCACTTTCATTCTGCAAAATGGATGTTTATTCCCAGAAATCTCAGTTTTTAGTCAATTATAAAATCAGCAGCACAAACACTCGCTTTGCCTGTGACATCTTCACTTGTGGTTTATTTCCATGCAGTGGTCAAAACAACAACACGTGTGAAAGAATACATGTTAGTAATATGGAAAAGCATTAATGTTCCATACAATAAATTAGTTGTTTTTTCCACTTCTCTTAATATTTGTTCTTTCCTCACCAGAGGCTATAAAAAAACGTTGCTTTGCATACGATTACAATCCTCCCGTTTCCTCTCTGCACAGCCGGCAGAGTAAATATGATCGTTCTGCCTCATTGCCTCACAATCCAAATCAAATCGCAGCCCATTGATATTGCTGCACTGCAAGTTGTTGTTGGCCTCGCTGCCCCTGAAGCCATGAAGCTCACATTCACCAGCGAGGAAAACGAATAAAAGCAGAAAGAAGGGAAGATGAGACGGACACGGAGGAGAGAGAGAAATCATCCCGACTGACAGTTTGTTCGTCTCTCTGCTGCCTGACACGTTTTTAGTAAGTTGTTTACTTCTGCACATACGATTGTTTTAGTTTCTGCACACATGATGTACGAATGTGCACAAGAAGATTGAAGTTATCTTTAAAACTGCAGTTTAACCTTTTGTCATGTTTGCTGAAACTACTAATCTATATCTCGCCTGTGCGACCCGGCCGCCATGTTGAACACAGTCGAGCCAAAACGTTCTCATTCTTACAGCAAATCAGTTTACGGTAATATGAAAACATTTGAGGCGAGAAATAGTAACACAATGTTAACTCTGCATCGTTTCACAGTTTGATGGCAGTGATTCACTCTGCGTTGGAGAATACTTGCCTCTGATTGGCTGCTTTCTTTCGGGCGTGGTGGAATCCAGGATGTTAGAGACACCAGACTTCTGTCTGGATAAAGTGACAGTTTCAGCAAATACGACAAAGTTATTTTTTAAATAAAGTTTCCAACACCATCTTTAAATAGACAGTAAATACAGCACTGAACTCTGGGAGTGCTGGTTTGTTATTGGACAGTAAATTAATAATAATAATAATAATAATATAATAATAATAAGCTTTATTCGTATAGCACCTTTCATACAAGAACTGCAGCCCAAAGTGCTTCACAGGAAAAACATAACAATTAGTACAAGGACAGAATAAGAGCATTTACAGTACAGTAATCACAGTGTTGATGTAATGAGTCTGAAGTACCATTATAAAAATAGCAGAATTAAAATAGTATGAAATAGCAGAAGAGATATAAAATATGACTATTAAAAGGCTAAAGTAAAGAGATATAAAATATCACCATTAAAAGACTAAAGTAAAGAGATATAAAATATGACTATTAAAAGGCTAAAGTAAAGAGATATAAAATATCTATTAAAAGGCTAAAGTAAAGAGATATAAAATATCACTATTAAAAGGCTAAAGTAAAGAGATATAAAATATCACTATTAAAAGGCTAAAGTAAAGAGATATAAAATATCACTATTAAAAGGCTAAAGTAAAGAGATATAAAATATCACTATTAAAAGGCTAAAGTAAAAAGATATAAAATATCACTATTAAAAGGCAAAAGTAAAAAGATATAAAATATCACTATTAAAAGGCTAAAGTAAAGAGATATAAAATATCACTATTAAAAGGCTAAAGTAAAGAGATGTAAAATATCACTATTAAAAGGCTAAAGTAAAGAGATATAAAATATCACTATTAAAAGGCTAAAGTAAAAAGATATAAAATATCACTATTAAAAGGCAAAAGTAAAAAGATATAAAATATCACTATTAAAAGGCTAAAGTAAAAAGATATAAAATATCACCATTAAAAGGCTAAAGTAAAGAGATATGTTTTTAGCTTACTTTTGAAGATATTGAGCGAGCTTGCCTCCCTAATGTCTGCAGGTAAATTACTTATTTAATCTACCTGAATTGTCCATTTCACCCATCTGAGTTTATTGTTCTGTCACAAAATGCCTCCTGACCTCCAATCAGAATTAAATCCTAACAACTGTAGATCTGATACAGTTTCTTTTATTATTAATTATTTGCGGTGAATTCCACGGTGGAGGGACACCTGGGGGACGTGAGCTTGTCCGAGCAGAGACATTAATTTCCCTCCAGCAGGCCTACATAGCTGGTTGTATTAATACAGCTGTATGATTAACCCCGAACACGAGCTTTAGATGTCACAGAAGCAGTTCGGGCTGCACGTCGTCTTATCTTCTACCAACTTCAGAAGACAAATACATCACGAGACAACAACAACTGACAACCGTCTTCATGCTGATGTGAGTCTGAGACCTGGGATCTGTTCTCCTCGTTAGCTCCTCTGCTGCCCTGCTTACCTTCAGTAAAGACTTAAGATGAGCTGCAATAGACTCGTTCTGCCTCCTGATGCTCGAGGCTCTCGCACGGAGAGAAGACGGAGGACATGATTTATTCAGAAAAGTTGTTTCTCATTGATTTTGATGCTTTCTCACGACAACTTTGCATTAAAATTACAACCAAATCTAACTAGCAGAGTTGCTTTAGGGATGGTTGTTGAAACTAAAGATCATTTTATCATCATCAACAGAGTCTTTGTAAATGAGGGGCTTGAAAATGTCTCTTTGTTCAACATTAGTTGATGAGCTCTATAAATACATTTCCTCAGTCAAACTTCCTTTGACAAACAATCTGCATAGTTTCCTGGCATGTAATGAGCGTTGCTTCTGATACTTAAAGTAAAAGGTGTGATGACGGTGTGTGTACAATATGAAGCCGTTTGTTTTGCTGTACGGGGCCTTGATTAGAATCACTGATTGAGCTCCTGCAGAGCTCACAGAGCAGGATGAGCGAAGTGAGAGAACAACTTCCACAGGAACCCAGAGAGAGAGACAGCTGAAGTAAATCACCTCTGCTACAAACGTCTTCTCCTCGCCTCTCACAATCAGCCGCTCGGCACACGCAGAGTATTGCCTGTCCAGTGTAATCACAGAAGTGTCTCAGAGCACAGGAAGTCTGGATGTGCACTGCAGGCTGGATATGACAGACACGTTCAAGATCAATCGCGGCTGAGTTCAAACAGAAGAAGAAGAAGAGAGGGGAAGGAAGCAGCTTCATGCAGTTAGTTGTGTGGCAGTGAGATATGTGGGGGGAAGATACATGTGCAAACATAAACCCAACACGCTAATCTGAATGGCTCCATCAAAGGCTCTTCAGCCGGACACATTTGGCATCTTCACTAGAAGTTAACGTAAAGTTCTGTAGGTTTGAACAAAGTTTGGCAGCACAGCAGGAGTTCGTGCAGATAGGTAGACATGTGTGTTATGTGGGTGTTGAATCTGTGTATCAATGTATTTCAACAATATCCACGAGTTTATTTCTCCTACTGGTGGAGCCATGGCAGCCGTACCTACGTGTACAGGGAGGCATCGTGTGCACGCGTCTGACGGCAAGAGTCCCCGCCGCCTCTCTCCGCCTCTCTCCGCCTCTCTCCGCCTCTCTCCGCCTCTCTCCGCCTCTCTCCGCCTCTCTCCGCCTCTCTCCACCTCTCTCCACCTCTCTCTAAGGATTTATTCTCTTCTGAACTACTTCTGCAGTCTAATATTTATAACTCTGTCATCACACGGCTCAGAGTTGAAGGTAAAGCTCATTAACTGCACATAACTAGTGGACATAGTCACCTTGATGTCACCTGTTGGTGCTTAGTGATGAAGCCTCATCATCCTGGAGAGGGTGGAGCTATGTACAACCGAAAACTGCCCACAACTATTTAAGGCGACTAAAATGTTACAATTAACTCAATCACAAGGTAGCCCCGCCCTGAAGCACCACTCTCTTACTCTAAATTGGACCATCATTTGCTAAATGAACATCGTGCTGCATTAAAGAAAAGACTTCTCGTGATGGAGTCATTTGAAACATGCACTCTTCTTGTCGCTGTATTTGCAGGAGACTTAACAAGACAGACGGCTGCTGCATAATTAGTTTGCTACAGAGACGTCTCTGTGCTTCAGTCCCTCTCAGCCTCGTACGACCACTCACTCCACATTATAGAGCAAGAAGCCGAGAGGAGCCGGGAAACCGTGTTGTAAAAAGTCTATTTGAAAGATATCCCTAACACTGCATCTAGCATGGGAATATCATCTCCCATCCTCAATAACTCCCCGTTTCTCTGGTGTCCTAATTTGTGGTGTGGGGATATTGCTTGTTTTCTCACTATAATGGGCCTTGCAGAGCAGTAATGGCCATAGTGCTGCAGAGTTGCATTCCTTCTCTTATCCTTCGCTCATTATTCTTCCTCGGTATGTGCAGCGGGGCCAGGTCTCCTTTCATTGCTGGTCAAATGCTTTCTCTCTCTCTCTGTCTCTCTGTGTCTGTTTCTCTTGGTGGGAGTCGGGGATGGAGGGCGAATCTCCCGGGGAAACAGAATCTAGACCAAAGCCTTCCTGTGCGCCGGCCTCATAATTAAATTGGCAGATTAAATTCTGTGTTATTGTGGAGAATTTAATGAATATTCACTGGGCTTCGGATCGTCTGGGTGATGCGAGTTATCACATTGACCCCATCACACGTCAGCCGTCCCTCCGCTCATCAGCTCAGCTCACACCCAGGACCTTTCCATGAGATTGATCCGGCCTGTAGTGACACTTCGGTTTCCAATATCCAGTAACTTCTCCTTGAAGATGTCGGGGATTGATATGTTTCACAAGTACTCAAAAGTGTTGTTTTTTTAAAGTGTTGGGCAAGGACAGATTGGAAAAGTCTGAAAAAATCCTAGTACTAAGTAACCCCTTGTGTTGGAGAGTAACAGCTGTCCTCTCAAAGCAGCAGAAGTCACAGCGTCTCCAGGGACGAGGATGGAGCGGATGCTCAGGTCACCGTGTACCAACAGTTTATATCGGTGCCTTTTAACCACGACAGTAACATTCTCCTAACCTTAACCAGGCTTTATTTATCTCAACGCAAACACAACTTAACCTTAAAGGTGGCAGGTGACATGATGCTCAAATGAGGTGTTTTTGGAAAAGACGGCACAAACGACAAATTACCTATTTGTCGTTTTAGGGACAAAATGAGGATTTGTTGATAAATTAGCAGTTAAATCCAAATCCAGGAAACAGGATTTGAGTTTATGTGTGTTGTGTTACAGTTTACAGTATGTACTATACAACTAATACTTTTTGTACAGAAACAGAAAATGCTTGAAAACATGCACTGAAAAGCGTCAAGTAAACTTTGACCTATGACCTTATTAAGTGTTGCAAAGGGGAAAGCAATAAGAAATATGCATAATAATATATAATATATAATAATACCTTTTCATTTCTGAGAGATTCCACAACTTAGCTTCCCCATTTCATATTACACAACACTATCACAATCAATGACAAGCCTTTAAAGATGTTTAAATGTGTTTTATGTTGTGTGCACACCGACCGCGAAGCAAGTTTCCGCCTTTTGTTACTGAATTAATCTGATTTACAAAAGATGTATGAATGCAAAAGAACCAGATTTCACTGCGATTATAATTACAATAAACTGATCAGAATGCCGAAATAAATAACTCTGATAAAATGCTTGTTTTATAGATGGAGTTTGGCTCGACCAGGGCTATGCTAACATTGTAGCTGCTGCGTCAACGATCAAAGTAACGTCATCTAAATTAGGAAGAAATACGGCAGCGACATTATTGTTTAAACAAACTGTAGATATCTACGTACTGAGTACGCTTAGAAAGTTTCATTTGGATGACGGGTGTCCACGGACGCCTGAGACAAGTTTTCCATCCGTCAACGTTAAAGTCAACGCTGGTTTTTGTGACACAGCGTCACGTGGATTTCTCGCTTTAGTTTAAAAAATTACAACTTGCAAAGTTGCATCATTCGCGTCGCCGGTGTGAAACTGACACTGAATTAAAATCATGCAAACTGGGAAAAATGAAATCAGAGCTTTGCGTCGTGAAGTTCTCCTGTAATCAAACGGCAGCACTATCAGCATCCCATCAGAGGAGGACGGCTCTGGAAACATTCCTCCAGTGACGTGCTGTGATTCTGCTGTGGATGTGGGACACAGCTAACAGTGTGACAGATGAGTGTGTGTTACCTGTCGCCCAGAGGAGCAGGAGGAGCAGGAGGAGCAGGAGGATGGATGGAGGAGAGCCGGGGATATTTTGGGACGGTGCTTTCATGCCATTATTACTGTCATTTTGATGGTTAGGCATTCATTAGGCTTGTCCAGTCGCTGCCCTGAACCCTTCCACAGTGGCGGTTAATACGTAATGTGATTTCCACTGTGTGAATATGATTATGCTGTGTGACAGACAGCGGAGGGCAGGATGCAAGGGCAGGTGCAGACAAACAGGGAGGAGGGTCATGTATAATGAGGAGGAGGACGGGCCAAAGAGAACATCAATGCTGACAGCAACGAGATCTGAGCAGTTCAGGCGGAAAAACTCAGATGTGACGAAGAGAATGTGGATGTGTGACGAGGAAGATGAAACTTTCAGCAGGATGTCCCGTCTGTCCTGTGGCTGACATGGAGGTGACTGCTGCTCTGGCTCAGCTGCATCTCACTGCTGCATGAACACTGAAGGACTCATTGTTACAAATGGGGTCAAAAGATTGATTATTCATTCGTGGTGTATAAGACAAGGCGTCGCCTGATTCTACACGCGACTAAAGGGTCATAATACCAAGATGGCACTGACTGTCTAGTTCCAGATTTAGACCAATTGCACGAGCAGAGAATGTAACACGCGCTCTGACACCCGTTCATTTAGTCAACTTTATACAAAGCATTGAGGACGTCTTCATTATTAGCTGCTACTTTCCTTTAATGTGACACATCAGGATGGATGAGTCCAACTTTAATACGAGAGACTTCTGTTTGTTTCCTGTTACCAACCAGCAGTTATTGTTTTATTACAGCACAACCCTTAATAACCACATGCTTATAATTGTGACTATGACCACGAAGCTTCGCCAACTTTAGCAAAGTAGTAATTTAAACCCAAAGCATGATGTTAACCCAACCCAGTGAGTGTTCGCTCGTCGTGAAGCAATTTGTACAATTTGAGGTGCACAGAAAGAGTTACATTTGTCGTTACATTTCTGGGAACCAAATGCAGCAGACAGGAAACCAGGAACAGGTGATGATGACGTTTAATGTCAGAGCTCGGCAGGTACAGGACAGATAATGAGCTCAGGGTAAATGCAAGCAGACGAACCAGTAGGGGACAGGCGGAGGATCAGGAATCAGACGAGACGAGCAGGTCAGAGGCAGGAAAAGTGCAGGAGCACTTCCTATTCAGAGGCTTGAATACTGGGATGATTGGAGATGAGATGCACCAGGAGCCCAGGTGAGCTGGTGAGCTGGAGACAGGGTAAGCTAAGGAGAGGAGCAGACATCTGCCCGAGGACGCTCTACATTTTGCAGGGAGATCAAGTGTTAAAAACGGGGTGTGGCAGTGAGAGAGGCCTTCAACTAAAAGGTTCCAAACAGGGACTCTATTAAACGAAGACTCTAGTGGGAGGCATCAACTGCGACGATGAAGCTGGTCTAACCTACGAAGTCGTATTTTAACCCAAACCAGGATGTTTATAGTTTTGGAGGCCACAGAAACAGGATGTCCTGCTCATCAGATCAGAAAACGCGTCTGTTTCGTCCTCGAGAGCATGAGCAAACAACACATGTTGTTGTTTAATTTAGAGGATTTGTTGTGTAAACCCCACACACACACACACACACACACACACACACACACACATACACACACACACACACACACACACACACACACACACACACACACACACCTTTCCTGACGTCAGAATAGGACGGGGTCTGACAGTCGTGTGAGGAGTGATTGTCCAGTTTTGTGGAGAAAGAAAGATTTGAACTTCCCCCCCCCCCGACTCACTTCCATGTGTACAAATGGCTGCAGCGCCCTCAATGCATTCTGTATCACACTGTTTGTGTTTGTGGGATTGATTTTCCAGCATAATCCTCGTTGCATGTTGGAAGTATTGGAGAGCTCCATCAGAGAACGGAGCCTTTTCTGCTGTTTGAAATAAATGGCCAATTCCTTGACAAGCAGAAGTGTAGTATTGAGTTTGCACAATTTATTCTCTCCTGTTGTGACGTCCCAAGTTCAACTGAGGTGGTTGTTGTAGAAAAAAGGGAAGCAAAATAAAGCAGACGCCTGTAATCCTTTGTAGGTAGATTAGCGTGAGCACGTCACCTCGCTGTTCTGCCACTTTCTAAATGACTCTAATCGCCCACACCACACTTTTTGCTTGTTAATTATTTGATTTGTCATCACGTCGTCGCCCAGTCCGCTCATGCAATCTTGCATAAATTATATGATATGATGCATCGCTCCATGGCAACCTAACACCTCAATAACCACCCTGATTGTGGCGATGCACGGAGGGCAGTGCATCTGAAATCAAGGTGCAGCACTTGTCAGATTGACCCAGAGCGGCGCTGCATTATTCAGCAGGAACGATATGTTCACTGTTGCCTTGTTTTGTGCAGCCAAAGTCGTGGATTTATATCGTATCATCCGCTGCGGTCCGTGCACGCAGCAGAGCATTAAAGAAAAAGCCCAAAGTTAGAGGAGTGAATGTTCCCACATAAATCATACAGTGTTATGAGTGGAAGCAGCTCGGGCAAAGTTGAGCAACTGTGGTGAACACTGAGGAAAATAAATCATTTATCACCTCTGACTGCACCACTGAAGCGTGCAGCGGTGAAATAGAGGAGGTGGGCCGGGGAGTGCTTTGTCACCGAGCACAAACACAACTCCAGTCTCACGGCGCCAGACCGATACTGTGAAGACGCTCGGCAATGAATAGCAGCGTGAGTCGCAATTCAAATGAAGGTTTATGAGTCAGATGTGAGAGAAGGCAGTACGTGGCTGTCACTGCCCTGTGAAACACTGCTGGTCAGCTGTGGCTAAAGGAGAAAGTGACAGTTTTAGTTGTGGTTTATTATTTGACTCCACCAGTAACTTGTAAAGGATATTTATACAAGTTAAAGGTTTACGTCTCTGCTTTATAATGTCTAAACATGACAACACCTGTGTTATATGTTGTTGAGCTGTGTACTTACTTTAACTCACATTCAAACCCAGAGAAATGGGTAATTTCCTTCAAGGTCTGTCATGGCGTCGTCTCCCCTTTGAGCAGCGTCAGCGTTGTGTTTGTAGCCAGAAGCTTCATAAACTGACTGTTTATCCAGTTTTAAGACACTTTTTTTACATCCTGGTGTTTCTAACTCTGTATTTGAACCGGATGAAGGATTTTAGTCCTCGGACGTCTGGATCTTAAGTTCTCAGACAAACAAGTTGAGCTAACGTTAGCCGTTAGCGCGAAGCTGCATCACCCCAGTGTCCACCAGGGAAACACAGATTTTTACCGTGAAGCTGCTTCATTCAGTATTTTACTGGTTTCACTCTCCAGGTTTGTTTTGGAGAAGAGGAGACGTCTGTGGATAATTCGGCTCCTGCTAAAAACCTCCTGAACGAAGAACAATGAAGGAATCCGAGAAGCTTAATTCCCACTGCGGCTGATTCTTTTGTCATGTGTGCTGCATTGTGTTTACCTTGAAATCTCCTATGATTTTCATTCAACATTCATTTTCCGCTCTCTTTAACCTCTCTTTGTTTTCTCCTGAGGGGGAAAAACAAAGACACGTCAGCAGCTTCCTCTCCGCACTCATTTCCCCGGGACATATCGGAGGGATCAGAAGGTGCTGCAGATTTATGGCTCCCTTGACTTGCAGTGACCAATCTGATTCAGCAGATAATTGCTGAGTATGAGGTGTTATCAAGTGGACAACCAAGGTGCCTTGATTTATTACCCAGACTCTCAGGTTAACTTCATCAGGCGAGCCGTCAGGGCGGGAACAAGGCGCTGTAGTCGACTCCTGCTATAACTGTGCAGCAATGTGGAAGCAACTGCTGCCAGGGGACGTCGTTCAACTCTCAGTGGTTGTAAAGCAATTAATTATATGGATACATGCCAGATTTCATAAAAAAAATAACAAACTGGTGAAATGTCAATGTGACAGCATAAATAAAGATGTGGTCTTGGTAAAATCTGATGGAAATAAACATCAAAGGGATCCGTCGAAGCAGCACGACACATCTCACTGATTGGTGATTGGCTTCGGAAATAAATGGCACAATCAGCAGAGATGTAGGGAAAAGTTATTCAATTATTCTTCATTTTTATGATCTGGTAACACAGCATGGTCTGGTACAGTCAGCTTATGAGAAACGTTATTTATACGAAAGTTAATTGCATCCTAAGAATAATATGTTAATAGGTTATATGTTAATATGTTAATAGGTAATCCAGCAGAACAACACAAACAGATGATATATTCCATCTCAAACAAATAAATGTGACCTGCACCATACGACACTGCAGGATAATACTGCAGGATAATACTGCAGGATAATACTGCAGGATAATACTGCAGGATAATACAGCAGGATAATACTCCATGATAATACAGCAGGATAATACTCCATGATAATACAGCAGGATAATACTCCATGATAATACAGCAGGATAATACTGCAGGATAATACTGCAGGATAATACTGCAGGATAATACTGCAGGATAATACTGCAGGATAATACTCCATGATAATACAGCAGGATAAAACTCCATGATAATACAGCAGGATAATACTGCAGGATAATACTGCAGGATAATACTCCATGATAATACAGCAGGATAATACTCCAGGATAATACAGCAGGATAATACTCCAGGATAATACTCCGGGATAATTCTCCAGGATAATACAGCAGGATAATACTGCAGGATAATACTGCAGGATAATACTGCAGGATAATACTCCATGATAATACAGCAGGATAATACAGCAGGATAATACTGCAGGACAATACTGCAGGATAATACTCCATGATAATACAGCAGGATAATACTGCAGGATAATACTGCAGGATAATACTCCAGGATAATACTGCAGGATAATACTGCAGGATAATACTGCAGGATAATACTCCAGGATAATACTCCAGGATAATACTGCAGGATAATACTCCAGGATAATACTCCAGGATAATACTGCAAGATAATACTCCAGGATAATTCTCCAGGATAATACTGCAGGATAATACTGCAGGATAATACAGCAGGATAATACTCCAGGATAATACTGCAGGATAATACTGCAGGATAATACTGCAGGATAATACTCCAGGATAATACTGCAGGATAATACTGCAGGATAATACTGCAGGATAATACTCCAGGATAATACTGCAGGATAATACTGTAGGATAATACTGTAGGATAATACTCCAGGATAATACTGCAAGATAATACTCCAGGATAATTCTCCAGGATAATACTCCAGGATGATTCTCCAGGATAATACTGCAGGATAATACTGCAGGATAATACTGCAGGATAATACTCCATGATAATACAGCAGGATAATACTCCAGGATAATACAGCATGATAATACTCCAGGATAATACTCCAGGATAATTCTCCAGGATAATACTCCAGGATAATACTCCAGGATAATACTGCAGGATAATACTGTAGGATAATACTCCAGGATAATACTGCAAGATAATACTCCAGTATAATTCTCCAGGATAATACTCCAGGATAATTCTCCAGGATAATACTGCAGGATAATACTGCAGGATAATACTGCAGGATAATACTCCATGATAATACAGCAGGATAATACTCCAGGATAATACAGCATGATAATACTCCAGGATAATACTCCAGGATAATTCTCCAGGATAATACTCCAGGATAATACTGCAGGATAATACTGCAGGATAATACTGCAGGATAATACTCCAGGATAATACTGCAAGATAATACTCCAGGATAATACTCCAGGATAATACTCCAGGATAATACTCCATGATAATACTGCAAGACAACACTCCAGGATAATACTGCAGGATAATACTGCAGGATAATACTCCAGGATAATACTCCATAATATTACTGCAGGATAATACTCCAGGATAATACTGCAGGATAATACTGCAGGATAATACTCCATGATAATACTGCAGGATAATACTCCAGGATAATACTGCAGGATCATACTGCAAGACAACACTCCAGGATAATACTGCAGGATAATACTGCAGGATAATACTGCAGGATAATTATCCATGATAATACTGCAGGATAATACTGCAGGATAATTATCCATGATAATACTGCAGGATAATACTGCAGGATAATAATACTCCATTATACACTTATGCACTGCACGAGGAGACAACGAGGTGAACATAGTTAACGTTTTAACTAATATATATCAGCATGAAACCCAGTTCGTTTCTTACATTAACACAAATGTTTTTGTGTTGCAAGTTTTCTGAAATGTTATGTTTAAATATGCAAATTAGGTATAATCTTATTATATGTGCGCTAGTTTTCAAATTTCCAGAACAGAAATGCGAACATTGGATAAATTCTTGTTTGACTATGTTTACATATTTGAGTCAAAAGTTTTTACAGAGGGCATTCTGGATCGATTTCCGTCATATTTTCGGTAATAAAAATCTGTATAAATGAGGCTGTGAGTGACATGTGAACAAAGCCCTCTGCACAAAGCTTCAGAATATAGAGAGGAATGAAAGTGGAAAGTTTGGTGTATGTAAGTGCTACTGAAGTGGAGATTTCTGCTGAAGAGTGTGAGAAAAAGCTCCTTTAAAGAAAAGCTCCTTTAAAGATATGTATTGTAACATTCATACATGTTGTACACACTACAGGTGAACAGGGTCATACATGTTGTACACACTACAGGTGAACAGAGTCATACATGTTGTACACACTACAGGTGAACAGGGTCATACATGTTGTACACACTACAGGTGAACAGGGTCAAACATGTTGTACACACTACAGGTGAACAGAGTCATTACATGTTTGTACACACTACAGGTGAACAGAGTCATACATGTTGTACACACTACAGGTGAACAGAGTCATACATGTTGCACACTACAGGTGAACAGAGTCATACATGTTGTACACACTACAGGTGAACAGAGTCATACATGTTGTACACACTACAGGTGAACAGAGTCATACATGTTGTACACACTACAGGTGAACAGAGTCATACATGTTGTACACACTACAGGTGAACAGAGTCATACATGTTGTACACACTACAGGTGAACAGAGTCATACATGTTGTACACACTACAGGTGAACAGAGTCATACATGTTGTACACACTACAGGTGAACAGA
>NC_041362.1:839984-882484 GCF_900634415.1 Cottoperca gobio
CTGTGAAGACACTTGCTGTCAAACTCTGTGGGAACAAACTCACCACTTAAACTCACTGCACTGGACTCATCTGTGTTTTCACTTGGAAGAGGCTTTTTATTTTATCCCACACAATGCCCATGTCAATATGGATTTTATAGTTCTATAGCTCCTCCTTTACGGCTCTTTCTAAGACAGACATGTTTCAACCAGGAAGAGACTCAAAATGACACAAAAAGACACAAAATGTCCACAAAGAGACACACAATGTCCACAAAGAGACACAAAAAGACACACAATGTCCACAAAGAGAAACAAAAAGACATAAAATGACAACAAAGAGAAACAAAAAGACACACAATGACTACAAAGAGAAACAAAAAGATATAAAATGACAACAAAGAGAAACAAAAAGACACACAATGACTACAAAGAGAAACAAAAAGACATAAAATGACCACAAAGAGAAACAAAAAGACATAAAATGACTACAAAGAGAAACAAAAAGACACACAATGTCCACAAAGAGAAACAAAAAGACATAAAATGACAACAAAGAGAAACAAAAAGACACACAATGACTACAAAGAGAAACAAAAAGATATAAAATGACAACAAAGAGAAACAAAAAGACATAAAATGACCACAAAGAGAAACAAAAAGACATAAAATGACTACAAAGAGACACAAAAAGACATAAAATGACCACAAAGAGAAACAAAAAGACATAAAATGACAACAAAGAGAAACAAAACGACATAAAATGACTACAAAGAGAAACAAAAAGACATAAAATGACCACAAAGAGAAACAAAAAGACATAAAATGACCACAAAGAGACACAAAGAGACATTTCCACAGAGAGACACAAGATGAAGACACAGACACCATGATGGGAGCTGAAGGGAATGCTCTTATAAAAGACAGACTCACTTTCAAACTGTCTATAGAAACAAACTCAGCACTTAAACCCGACTCATTTGTGTGTTTTTACATTGAAGAGGCTTTTTATTTTATCCCATAAAATCCCCAGTAATGCCGATATGGATTTTATTGTTCAATAGCTCCTCCATTACGCTCTTACACCATGCAGCATATACAAAAAGCTAAAGTGTGCCTGGCCTGCAATACACCAACCATCAATCTGAAAGAGAATAAAACATTTGCCCTCTACACAAGGTTTCCTTTCCAAGTATGATTTCCAGACTGCAGTATGTATGAGTCTCAACAGCAGCGTCTTCCTTTCATGCACTGTTGAGAAGAGGGATCCAAAGGCCGGTGATACTTTGATCGCTCAGTGGTTTGTTTGTTTGTTTGTGTGTGTGAGCGTTTGCTTTTCTGAAGCATGAGTCTCTATTTTTTTGCCTTGAATTGATAAACCATCTGCTCCCGTGACAGTTCAGAGCAGAGTGTCATCAACTGCAGCGCTCACACGCTCGCAGATGCTGCTGTCAGAGTGCCAGCCGGAGACATGTCCTGCTGAAGACTGTGTGTGTGTGTGTGTGTGTGTGTGTTTACCAGAAAAGAAGCATCTTGTGAGTGGATGCACAGCCCCAACAAACAGCCTGTTTACTTCTCAAAAGCACATTTAACTTCTTTAAAAAGTAAGTTTGTTTTCTGACATAATAGTTAAACCTGGTGATATTCTTTAGTTTCCATATTGTCAACATTATTTATATTATTTGTATAATTATTTTGACTTAATCCCACACACACACACACACACACACCAGAGCACCACATGTGGATGAATCCACCGCTGAAAATAGTCCCCAACAAATTGATAACAATAATAAAAAAATTTTTTTTTTATTTTGTTCCTGCCTTAACCGTACACATTTTAATAATAATAATAATAATAATAATTTAAAATAATTAAAAGACTAAAAGATAAAACTTAAACAATTTATATATTCTGAAATTTGACATTTTGATTTAAGAGTTAATGTTTTTTCTCTAATTGCGAGACTCTGGCAGCTCCGGCTCACATGCAAATGAAAAAACAAACAAAAGCTCAAACACATTTGAGCATCAAAGTTTGAAGCTTTCTGGGGATTTTCTAAGCACCACATTTGAACAGTTTCTGCTCCAATTTATGGTGAAAATGTCATTTAAATGTGTTTCAAAAAGCTGCAACATCCATGAAGACAATGGAGCACAAAACACGGTCAGAAGATGAGACATGTTGTCATAATGTGTACAACAGATGGCTGGAGCAACTAAAATAACAAATAAAGCTCTTCTTCATGTGTTTGTGTTCCAGAACCAGACATTTTCTAATATATTGATGGTCTAATCAAGGTTGTCAGGATTTGAGTCTCCGTCCTGCACCTTCATTCAGCCCTCTGGCATGAGCCTACAATATAAGCATGTTTTAATAACTCATGCAGCTCTCCTGTATTTCTAGAGTCAAAAACAGAGATTTCAAAGCCCCCCTGCGCACCCTGCACCCCGCACCCGATTCACATACCTTATAAAATATTCTATAAAGAATTACCGACACTCTGGGTGTTGTATTTCCTCCTGCAAAAAGTGAAAATGCAAAGAGACTGGAGACAGAAAAAGAGGAAACAGCCTTCAGCCTCTTTTCTTGTAAATAATGTTTTGAAATGCAGTTGAGCTGCGACGTGTTTGGATGAGGAAGTTTCATGTTCCAGCCGGCTGCGAGCTGCAGCGTATACACAACAGCGTGAAGCGGCTGTAGATGTAGAACACAAAAGCTGCATGGGGAAATCTCTTTCCCTCCATTATTCAACTGCCTTCTTTTGAAATTTGGCTTATGTATGATTGAACAGGGCTTAATTTTAGATTGAACTACTTGCTATTTTAATCCCCGACTTCTGTGAGACTGGAGGAATGTATGACATGGGGACAGCTGGTGAGTGACATGGTTAATATGCACTCTGCACGGTCACCTTAAGACTAATGCTGAGGGGACAACGACTAAGCTGCAGGAAGAGAAAGAATCGATGCAACCCTCAGCATGTGTAAATATTCATGTCAACATTATACACTGATGGAGAGGACTGTAACACATACAGGGAATTCAAATGCCTGACGTCACATGGCATCGATTGAAGCCAGAATGCTGAAGTGGAAACAAATGTCCATGTTTCGCACATGTAGAAAAGTGATGGGTTTGTACCGATCACTAGAAAGAAAACGTGTCCATGACTGAAGGTTGATTAATAAAGTGCAGCTTTAGTCTTTCCTGGACTCTCTATTGGTATAGTGTGCAGCCTCGCAGACACACAGGGCTTCCCACAGAAATGCTTTATTTTTATTATATTTATAAAAAGCACCAACATTGTATACGTCGGAAATGCATCAGAAAAGCAACAAATGCTAAATATTATGAAGTAAACAAACACATGTACAATATAAAGGTAACACATGGAAGTCATCAACATCTACAGTGAATCATATTTATCAAAACGTTTTACATGACAATGTGAGAAGCAGTGAGCCCACACAGACGGAGGTGAAGGTTCAGTACGACGAAGGTTTTTCTATTCAAACACTTCGAACAGATGAGACGTCTGCTGTGTCTCCCAGGGACGGTTTAAATCATACAGACCTTCTTATGAATATCTCATATTCTGTACAAATATCAGATTAGAATATAGAATTAAAAGTGTGTTTTTTGCAGGATATTAGTACATTAAGAAGGTACTTTCTACATTTTTGACGGACGGACGGACGGTATGACAGCTCCCCCAAAAGTGAAGCCAAAACATCTCCATCGCCCCCTGGTGGCTGGCTGCAGTATACGTCATAAAACCGTCCATGTTAGCGGAGGGGACATAAACACTAAAAAGTCAAAGTACATGTTAAATACATTTTTCCCAACGATGGTTTCTGTCATTTTGGATTCGTATCACGCTGATGTCTGTTCACGTGTTCATTCATCTGATAACTTTGGTTTTAAACAGTTACTGATACTATAAAAAAGGGGGTGAGACGTCATGAGAGGAGGCCGGGGAATTGTACTTAAACTTTCTATACTCGTCACTAGTCTGTGCTCATTTGTTCATAAATGTATTTATGTAGATGTTATGATTACTTAAAAAGCTAATGTGGTGCTAACGTAGCAGCTAGGTGGTTCATGCTAACAAGCTGTGGCCCCGACGCTGGCATCAAAAACTCTGGTATCCCTAACCCTAACGCTTGGCTTCACTTCTGTACATCGGGAAGTGAAGACGCGTCGTCCATCTAAAGTCAATGATTACAACCTTATAAAGTTGATATAGCATTACATGTTAGCAAACAGTTTCTTATTTAGACTTCCAGCAGACACAGAGCAACATTAGCGATCATTGACAGTTGTGTTTTTGTCCAGTGTTCACAGTTTTCGGTGAATAGTATCTGGCTCTTTGGCTAAGTGCTGCACCACGTTCACTATGAGAGTGGTGAGCATTAACCAAAACAGATGTGGGCTGTTAAACCAAAACAGCTAAAAGAGCTAAAAGACACAAAAATGCGCCTGATAGCTGAGGGGAACTGCAGAGAATTATTATTACCATTGTAATGTTATATGACCCATTACAGGATTGGGAGGGTTACTTTAAAAATATATAAAGATACAATTACTAATTACGTGTTAACAAATGTAGTCAGTAACATAATCCAAATTAAAAAATGTTATGTTTCGTTACTTTTGGATTAATTCAATATCAAACTCCCCAATTATTTAGTAAGAAAAGCAGAAAGTGCAAGTTATAATCATGTCATCGAGGACTCGAGTCATTTGGCACGTTGCCGTTTCTGGATTTGAACACATACATTAAATTAATCCTGTTTTTCATGTATTGTGTTTGCTCGACCTGAACTTGTTCGCTGATTGAAAACCATAACGCTCACAGTCTGCTCGCAGAAAGAGGTTTCTTTTTTACAACAACCAAAACATTAATATCCAGTTTGCATGCAGCGTTGCAACTTATTTGATTTCTCTCAGTGAATCCAGGCAATGTTTTCAATGCTGATGGGAAACTTGCATCATAACAATTGATTGAATGTCAATGTGTTTCCTGTGTGCAGAATAAAAAACAAATATGAGAAGAATGAGGAAAGTGAAGTCATTTCCAGCTCGATTTGTGTAAACAAGGAAATGTTGAAGAGAATTTTTATTTATTCCTACGAGATTCTTCTACAGTTCATCTTTTTCCTTTACAAAACGTGTGACGAAGGTCTGCGATGAACGTCTGAGGAACACTGTCATCATCATGAGACTCTGTTCTCTCACTGATCTCAGAACATTCTCCCATTTCTGCTGCTATCCTCTGATTTACTACATTTCTCATGTCAGACTTGACTTATTTGCAATTTCCTGCCTAAGGAGAGAAAAAGAAAATGAGATCCCAGCGTTGAATCCCAGAGGCTTAGCTTTTCTCAAACCACAAATCAATCTGAATGCGTGTGAGTTTAATGCACCTGCATGAAGACGTTCTGCAGAGAACTTAGAGACGACAACTTATTATGCAATGTGTGTTTTACGTTTAGCTCTATATTACAGCTGGTTTTCGTTTGTTATATTTACGGCACAACTTCGCTGCATTTAAGTCATAAAAGAGACACGGTTGTATTTATCCCGTGGCATAAAACAGAATAGTAAAGACAGAGATTTGTATAAATATACATCAATCCTCAGAATTGCATTTGCACCTGTAGCGTTACAGGTGATGGTATTGGTTTCATAGTGTTTATTTATCTTTTATCTTTCAATAAAAAGGAGATACAGGCCAACTGTATTATTTAGAGACTTTTTAATAAGATATTTTTATCAGAGTAAATGTTTTTTTATCCCCGAATTGTAGAAAAAACTCTCAAGACGGTTCTTCTTTGACAGTGAACCAATAAAAAGAAATATATTCCCTGAAAAAGACTTAATTGCAAGAAGTTGAAACAAATCAAATACCCCGAATGTGAAATTGAGTCTGTGTGCTCCTCGCTGTCGGCACCGTTAATTCACCCACAAGATTTTATAAACACAGTATATTTTGGAAAGTCGTTCATGATGAAGATGGAAGGCGGCTAAATGTTCCCGCTGCTGCTTCAAGCATCTACAGTTTCGCTACTTTACGACACCACGGACTACCTCGTAGTTACCCAGAGTTACCCACAGAGGTCCCGTCCGCTGCAACACAAACACACTGGGTGAGTAAAACCTGTAAAACACTGAATGAAGCAGTTTCACGTTAGAAATCAGTGTTTTCCTGGTGAACACGGGACGGAGAGGCTACGAGCTAAAGGCTAACGTTTGCTTAGCTTGTTTTTCTGATAACTTAAGTTCCAGACGTCCGAGGACTAAAATCCTGCGTCTGGTTCGAAACAACACAGGATCATAAAATGTGACTTAAAACTGGATAAAAGTCCATTTATGACAGACAAGCACAACGCTGACGCTGCTCAAAGGGGATACAACGCCATGACAGGAGACCTTCATTCAAATTACACATTTCTCTGGAACATTTGGGATAATGTAAGTACACAACTCAACAAAATATACAACAAAAGTGAAGTCGCTTTAGACCTTTCAAGCATGAAGATGAGTTTCAGAGGTGCTCTGGTATACGATATCACTCGTCAATAATCTGATACAAAAGCTGTTTTCTTACTTGGAGAGTAAAACAATCACTTGACCGGTGAAAGTAGAGACAATCATTTATTTGAATTCAGTTCCGAAAGATTCCAACGGTGATCCACAGAGGAAATAATTAAGTCAACATATTCCTGGAAACTTTTCAAAAAGCTCCTGGAGCTCAATCCATTCCTCTGGTACTGATCCACCGCTTGAGTTTGTTCCAAACATTATTTGTTGCACCAATAAATCATTAAATATGTTGCTTTGTGTGATATGAGAAGACAACAGCGGAAGGATGAGAAACAATAAAACGTTGACTTCTTGTTTCTCGAAGGTCTAACTGTACCAAGGGTTCTTCCACTTTCTCTTCCGCCCCCTGACCTTGTTGGGGTGGCATGTTTAAAAGGTCCCGTCCCTTCACTTTTGTCACACCTGATAACAACTGATTTGTTTTGTTGTGTTAAACTAAGAAGTGACGTTAGAACATTACAACACTTTCACTGCGGGTAAATACACCCTCTGGAATCACAGCCCATATCTTTTAATCCAACCTGGCAAATGACCCAAAAGAGGACACGGCAGGAAGCGTTTTCATTTTAGATAGTCATCTTCTCTCTATTTGAAGTGACTAAAGATTGTCGGCCTCATTCTGCAGCCATCACCTGTCAAACACCTCCTCCACGCTGACATGGGCCCCCACTGAGAGCGAGAGATGGGTGATGATGTTGTTTGGGTGAGGTGGGGGGGGGGGGGGGGGGGGGGGTTACATGTGTGCATTTTCAAGAGCACGACACTTGATGTCTGAGAGTTTTTGTGTATTTCTGTCTTTTAATTTATTTTTTATGGGAAGGGTTTGTCAAGTGGTCCCGTCAAATCCTGTCCCTCCCGGAGGACACTGTGGTGCTGGCATGTTGACAAGAGCAGCTGCCTCAGTCAACCCTGCACGCTGATAAGAAGCAGCACATCTAAAGACTGAATAATGGCCTGCTGTCCTCGCGCCTGCAGCTCACTCCCGTGCTCCAGGACGGCAGGGGACAGGCAATCAGAGCCCAATCTCCGGGCATCGGGAACAAGAAAAAAAGAAATCAGAGAAAGCGTGTCTGGTCAAGAGTCTGATAAGTGAAGCCAATGTGGAAGAGCCTGGTAGTCCCTCTAATGTCCAGCAGGGGGCAGCTCTTCTGGTTGCAAAAAGAAGTCAGATTGTATAAAGGTCTATGAGAAAATTATCCTTCTTGTCACTTGATTTATTACCTCAGTAAACATTTTCTTAGTGGGTTTATGGTTTCAATCATAGTCAATAGTCTTCTTCAATACAGCATCATGTTCATTTAGTAAATTATGGTCCAATTTAGAGTAAAATAGACTATTAAGCAGGGTATGTGTTTAGGGCGGGGCTATTTTGTGATTGACAGGGTGCTACCATGGTGTTGTCCTGTTTGGGTGTTCATTTTAGAATTTAAACCCTTTCAACAGATGCAGATTAAGGTGGTCAGGGGCTCCATCCCCCTCATCATGCTTTACCAGAAAAAAAACCTCTCATCACTGCAAAGGTGGCGACACCCAAAATGCCAATCTTGAGGCTTCAAAGCAATAAGCTACAAACAATGGGTGACGTTTGACCAGTTCTCAGGAACCAGAGTCCATGAGAAAACCTGCACGTTTAACTTTGTTGCACTTTCAGCATTTTTAAATCCAGCCGTTGCACCTGTATCAAAGAACATTCTTTCCTCTTTTGACAAGAAAGAGTAAAACCCTTATCTCTGTCCTTCAAATGTCTTGTATTTGATGGAGTAAAGCACTCTGGTCCAGAAAGCAGAAGTGTGGCGAGCACTGATGAGCATCTTTCCTCCTGCCCAGCTGAAGAGCTTCTCTCTGAAACTCACTCTCTGCACCAACACACTCACCTACTGTCTGTCTGCAAATAATCAGTGGATGACAGTTTTATAATTCTGTAGGGATGAGATTATGTTTCACAATCTAAGTTACAGCTTGTATGGATATTGCATTCCTATGTGTCTGTATCACATTAAATTGCAGTTACTTTCTGCCGCAGTGATGCAGTTTCTAGATGAATTTACTCTGCAGGCCAACATACTCAGTTCTGCTTCTGTTGAAGATATGGATCTGACATTATGAAGAGTTACAGGGACATAATGTTACATTTTTCTTATTTAAATCAGACACCATTGTCTTTTCATTCTACTTCAAGCTAAGGCTTATATGCCTGGTTCACACTCACAATATTTCTGTCGCTGAGGCGATGGTCGCTGTGTCAGATTAGGCGATTATAGACTCATAAAATCTTGCCATGACTTGGCAGAGGCACGACAGACTATACGAGCAATCAAAGCTTGCCGTCTTTTTATGACTTCTTCAGGTACGAGGCGCTAGGGACCGACTTCCAGGAACAAGAATGTAAACAAACAGAATGATTCTGGCCGTCTTTCAGAAACAGACGGCCAGAAAAAGGAAGTAAAAAACGACTGACCTCTCTTCTGTTTGCCAATTCCACCTGCAGCACCAACGTCTTCATCTTTCACATCATTCCTCTTTCACTTCGCCATGTTTACAGCAGAAGAGCGCTATTAGTCAAAGTCTGAGGGGAGACGTCGTGGAAGGCATTGTCGTGAGTGGATGACCTACCCTGTCAGTCAAGCTCCTCACAACGCTCCCTGATGGTCTTTGGATAAGATCATCGTCAGGATGTCTGTGCCAAGAAGAATCCTCACTTTCGGATTCAAGAGTTTCCACATGTGACGACAAAAGGCGAACTGCTGAATGCAAGACCTGCTTATCAAAGATTTGTGACGACAAAACAAAACTTTAACCGTCATTTGAAGACTCATTCAGATCAGTAATCATTATTAGACCGGTACTAAACTTTGTGTTTTCTCATTTTAAAGACCAGATACCGCGGTGGGGGATCCTGACTTGGGACTCAACTTAACTTGCCCAAGAAACAATCACTTGGGACTTGCTTGAGACTTGGACCGATGGTACACGGGTCAAGCAGGGGTCAAGGAGGTCAACAACTGCTCCAGTAAACCAATGTAAATTTGTCCTTTTGTTCCCCTGTAGATAGAACCAAAAGCTAGTAACAATAAGAAACCTCTAAAGGCTTCTCTCAGTTTGAAGCTCAGCACATTCAAAAATGGATTTTCTGGACATAACCCAGCCACTGGTAACTGGCGCTTCACTGACTATTATGTGCTTTATTGTATGAAGAAAACCTAATTAACTGAGCTATAAAAGGCCCTGATAGTTTAGAGCAGGCGGGTGAAACAAGACGATTGTTTGATGAACTCCTTCCTTGTACTTCTGTCTGGTTACAGGGGAGACTTTTTCTGCATATTAATTGCAGGAATAGCATTACTACTTCGCAGCATGAGCATATCCATTTCCATCTATAAATGTCACTTTAGTCCAAACAAAAATATCTCAACAACTATAATGGCTAATTGCCTTAAGACGTAGTATTGCTATGCATAGTCAGCAGATGATGATTTGTGATGTTTCTGGTTACATGTTGTGTGCACTAACTTTAGTTTCCCCATCACAGATTTTTACTGAATTTACTGATTACATTCATGTTACCAAGAGGAAGAATCATTTGTATTTAGCTTTTTCTTGCTTTTTCTTGTGTCACCTTCCAGCGCTCTCTGTAATGTAATGTATGACGTTCATACATTGTCCTGTGCTTAACCTGCAAACAACAGGTTCCAACTGAGCTAACGTGGCAAAGGAAGGTTTCTGCAAAGGAAAATAAGAACAAGTTTAGCAAGTTTTTAATTCCTTCAGCAATTAGACTGTTTAATGAGAGGGACAGTACAGAAACATATGATTGATGTTGCACAGGGCTAATTGGAATGGTAATCCTGCAATATATTTAGTTTATTAGAATGCTGATGTTCATTTCTCTAGGGACTATAGTGATCACTATGGTACTGTGTGTGTCAGCGTATGCTAGAGCGAGGACGCTTGGAATTTCTGTGTGTGTGTGTGTGTGTGTGTGAGCACATGTTAGAGTGAGGGTGTTTGGAAATGCTCTTCCTGTGTGTGTGTGTGTGTGTGTGTGTGTGTGTGTGTGTGTGTGTGTGTGTGTGTGTGTGTGTGTGCGCGCTAGAAATTCCTTATTTTGGATAACAAAGTTTACCTTGACCTTGAAAGGACGTATTAGACTAGATTGAAGCTAGCTAGGTTCTAGACGTTAACTTCCTGCTCAGCAGAAAACAATCGTGTTTCCGTTTCCCTTTGTAATCAACACTTCGCTTTTCGTCCTTCTCCTTAGCATCAGGACATATTGTACGTTTTGCAGTAGTGGTCGGCGTCAATGTGTTTTTTTCAGTTTCAGTTCACAATGAATGGCATCCTGTTAATGCCTCTATGTTTGACCAATAGACCAAAAAATGTCTCGTTGGACCAAAAGTCCATTTGTCCGACGGTCCGTTTCCCCAAAAACAAACGGCCATTGCTCTGAAAATACACACTCTGCTACTTTGACAAAGGCGTGGCCCGCCCTACTCTGCCTCTGATTGGTTAGTTTCCCTTTCCTTCGTTGGTTGGATTGGTTTGGTTTAGACATGAGGAGTGAGGGTAAGAATATCTTGGTTAGGCAATCAGAGGCAGAGTAGGGCGGGACACGCCTTCCATAATTCTGCATCGTAACTAGCCATGTGCTTCTGTTCGTTGCAGGGAGAGTGTGTATTTTGTTTTTTTACAGATTATTAGGGTTTCTATACAATGTGACCAGAGGGATAGTTACACCATGAAAATAAAATGTTTCAAACCCTCTTAAAGGCAATGAAAGACGTGAATTACAAAACAGTTAATAAAAGAAAAGAGTTGAGTAATGATTGAGGATGTTTTGGACACAGTCGTATCATTGTGGAGACTAAATGTTTGCTCGTGACAGGAGGCCTTCTACACTCCACCTTCACACTTTGCAGTGATGCATATCCGACGCAGCGTTATCAATGAAGTGTCACTAAGTATCAAGAAGCCGCGATCAAACATTCGCTGTGGAATGATTTGGCCTCTCTGATGATATATAGCCAGCTGCCACAGTGGCTGTTTATTCCTTATGCATAATTCATTGGAAATGTATGAGCTATAATACATTCCCTATCCATTAATGAGACAATGCTCATTATTTTCCCTCTGCTTATCACGCAGCCTCACAACAAAACAAAATCAATCTGTGTCACTGTCTGCTGTTTAGGTCAGGGGAAAAAAGGGGCAAATATTGCTGAGCTCCATGTCTGTCCTCTGTCTCGTACACTCAGACGCTGCCTTCTGTTTGGAGCGGAAAAGGAAACCAAGTGATCAATTTGATTTGTAAACAAAGCCAGTCTGTTTGGTAAGTATACTGGGACACCGATCTTCTCCAAAGGCTGAAATGAGGATTTAGATCAATAGCAGATGATAAAAGACTGCTGCAGCCAAGACAAATGTTGTTTCTTTTGGACTCGTCTCATGCACCCTTAAATAATGGAGCATAAATTGCCGGGCTTATGTTTCATCTTCTGAAAACATAAAAAAAAGAAGAATCTTCTTTTGAAATTACGTCCCAGCCATCAACATCAAAGTCCTGCTGATACTGGAGTGTGTTGCGTCTGTGTTTGGAGGGAAAACGCAGCTCATTATGTGAGGACAGACGAGACCATTTTATTGGGCAACACAAGTTTTTTCAACTGATTTTCTTGGCTTTAGTGAGACTGAGTCACTGAATAGGATATGCTAGCAATTGTTTTGCACTACATGTAACCACACAATGCTAGCTGGTCCGATTCCACATTCTGCCCCTGGCGATGCTAAATCTATTCACAGCAGAACATACAGAATCAATACACAATCAGGTTATCCAGTTGTTTTTTCCTCAGTTTGGTAATTACTACCTTTAATGCCTTGCAGGGTTCTGACATAGAAGCGTTTGTAATCCCCGATATGTCTCTGTAGGCAAGATGTGAAATACTACGACACAGTTTTTCCTAACTTTATATCTACATGGACGTTTCTTTTTGAGCCTAATCAAAAATCTGACAAGAAAATTGGAACCAAATTCCCCCCTGTGTCTTTGGGAGAGAACTGTTTTAGGCGGGGACGCAGGCACTTTGAAGACACCTGCAGATTTATACTGCGATGAGTTTTAAAACATTAATACACTGTTCACTATGAGGGAGTGTATCTTTGGTGTATTTGCTGGGGGGGGGGTTGCATCTCTACCTGCCTGTCGAGTGGAGAGTAGAGGAGGAAAAACACTTTTAAGTGTAATTAATGATTGACGTAAACTCAGAAAGTCAGTAAAACGATGAATTAATGATTGATAACTCATAAGGTTGGTGCTGTTGGTTCGTCAGTCTGTCCCCAGCTAAATATCTCATCAAAAACATGACACAATGTCATGAAATTTGGTAATTTGGTGATTTTGGTGCCACCAACACTTATCTAGACTTTTATCTGATGTTAAAAATGTCGGATATTCAAATACTTTATATTGTAAACCTTATCTGTAGTGCTGGTAGATGTATTTGGTGAGGGGGGGCTTAAAGGACCAGGATGAGGGCCAGTATAAGTGAAACGATGCGTTTGTGTTGTGCAAACATATGCAGGTTTACATTTGATGCAGATATTCATGGTCCCCAGATAATGCATGAATATATTTCCGTCCAACAATTCGTCCAAATTACAGAAATATGTCATTATTGGATGCTCTCTAGAACAACACAACAACGTTTTCTGTTCTGAGGCAGCAGGATATTATCATCTGTCTGTGGATTTAAACAGAATCACTGGATCGGATACCAGGAAAGTAAGGAGAGTCAAATAATAGGCCATCACTAAATGTTGTTTTGCACATTCAGCCTCAGTTTAGAGACGCAGAGATTATGTTAGTGACACTTTGGGTATCTGACCCGACACTAACACTCAAACCGTCGTTGAATTTCAGAGCTTATTTGCAGGAGCATATGTGCCCCTGTTCCCAGAGTCCTCATACTTTTAACCCCTGAGCGAACCCTCTCTCCGTGGGGCGAGACATCTGCCGTGCCCCGGGCCTCGATATGGAGGAGGGCTGTTTTTTGGAGTGATGGCTAATACGGTAGGTTGGTCATTTCCCCCAACAGGATGTCCTCCACAAAGTCAAGTCACACTTCACTTTCCAATTTCCTCCCTCGTAAACAAGTATATGTGTGAGGCCGGCACCGGCGAGGTGAGCACCGTGATGCAAATGCGGAGTGATGGGGAGGGCACGAGAATGTTAATTGAAAGTCAGAATGTGTTTCCCAGCTTTGATTTCAGCCATGTTATTTCTACTTAACTCAGCCTAACCTCAGTCTTTATCAGCATACACACTCTTTCAGGTGACTGTCAGCTGGGAAAAAACAACTTCCTTCTGCCGGCGCTCAAAGGCTGCGAGGACGCTGACAACTTTATCAACACTATTTGGCCACACGGGTGATTTTAAGAACAAAGCACACGTCGGAGTGGTTGTAATGGACAGTATCCATCTCTTGTATTGATTTCTAAGTGAAATTGTTATTTTAATATGACACATTTTTTTAATTTGGACCCAAATAAGAAGTTAACAAACAAACTCTTCTGGACATGACTCTTATAGGAAGAATACAAAGCAGGCTGTACATTACTATATAAGATAAATGGGATAAAATCACAAAATGCATCGTAGAAGAGAAATATCACAAGTTACTAGTTAAAAAAATACTAGAATTATAGAAATATTCCAAGTTGGAACACACTACATGTTACATTTGACGTCAAACGGATTATGAATAGTAAAGTAGGCGAGCCAGAGATCCAGGTGTGGTATGCTAGCAGCGGCTAACGTAGCCTGCAGCGGCTAACGTATCCTGCAGCGACTAACGTAGCCTGCAGCGGCTAACGTATCCTGCAGCGGCTAACGTAGCCTGCAGCGGCTAACGTAGCCTGCAGCGGCTAACGTATCCTGCAGCGGCTAACGTAGCCTGCAGCGGCTAACGTAGCCTGCAGCGGCTAACGTATCCTGCAGCGGCTAACGTAGCCTGCAGCGGCTAACGTAGCCTGCAGCGGCTAACGTATCCTGCAGCGACTAACGTAGCCTGCAGCGGCTAACGTAGCCTGCAGCGGCTAACGTATCCTGCAGCGGCTAACGTAGCCTGCAGCGGCTAACGTAGCCTGCAGCGGCTAATGTAGCCTGCAGCAGAGATGAGCTACAGTGGTCTCACTCCTTTCTAACTTGCTAAGTGGACACTGTCTGTCTTTCGACGTCTGACATCAAGAAATCATCAATCATTCCTGTCTGCTAGCGTCCCGTCTTCCTGGTTTCCGCTGCCTAGCGCGGGGGCCGCTCTCTCCTCTGGGGGGTATTTCTTGTATTCAGCGTCTCATAGGCTGTTACGTCTGTCCCCAGGTGTTTCATGTAGATCAGTCTTGTATAGTGCGTCTCTGACGGCGCACGTCATGCTTGTGGCTCTTTGATTGAGGTCTCAAATTCTGCCGGGGATGATTATGTCTGAGGCTGAGAGGGACAGCTGCCAACTGACGGAGCTTTCAGCCATAGAAAGTGCAAATGTGGGAAATGACGATAAAGCCACTCTCTCTCCTCTGCGTGCAGGTACTTATACACTCACACCAGACCTGCTGCTGTGACATAGAACTGCTCTCACAGATGACAAAAGCCTCATCATTCAGGGGAAATGTCATTTTTTCACCTCATTTGATTAAATCATCACAATATTTCAATATGTAGCTGGAAGAGCCGTCGATAAGTACCAGCGATTCAAGTAGTTATCTCACCAGGACATGTTTTGTTTCTCATGAAAAATAACACCTTCATATCTCTAGTTTGAATTTTAAAACTATATTAGCTTTTGACTTATCTTAAAGCTGTGTTTTTTTATTTTCGTTATAAACAAAACATACATCATAGTCGAGATAGTTTGACTGTATTCTCTTTGATGAATAAATAAAGTGCTGCAGGAATGTTTTAATGGATCTGTGGTTAACACAAGCTTCAGAGACTTTAACGTTTTGTTCTGCGACACAATAAAATACATCAGTGAAAATCACATTCATGCATTTTGATGCTTCTACGTGTCTTAAAAAAGGTTGCGAACAAGTGGCTAACAGAGACTAAACGCCATCACTGCGAACACTACTTTCATTCTATTTAATTATTGTGTACTCGCCACTTTACTTTCTTGTTCTTTTGCTGTAACAAGGTAAATTTCCCTGTTGTGGGACTAATAAAGGATTTCTGATTCTGACTCGCGGTGATGACGTGAAGTCATGTGACTGTGGTGTAGCTAATGTTAGCATTTACGCTTCAAAAATCTAAAGTGTTGATCACTGGTGAAAGTTATCTCGCTGAACAAAACTTTTGTTTTCCTTCAATAATCCAAAATCTTACAGAAATTGGCTTTTTGTCGAGGGAACCCGGCGGAAGCTAACGTCCAGATCGGGAACACAAACATACGCCGCCCCTGCAGCGGTCTATTAAACTGTCTTTATGAAATCTTTGCTTGTCAATGCAACTTTTATTGTACTTTTAGAGCTTTAAAGACACTAAAATAAATGAATTGAGAACCATATTCTCTACATGTGACCGCTGCAACGAGCCACGCCCACAAACCAACCAATCAGAATGCAGCATGAAAGACGCAGTAGAGCTGCACAGTATAGAGTATGGAGGTAAAAGCCTTATTTATGTTACGTAATTCACAGCTGTATGAAACTCTCCCAGTTTAATCCTCGGTACCATTCGGCTGGAAAATATCTGATTCTTTTGTAAAAAGTTGAAGGTACAACCTGTGCACATAAAAACCTCCGTGCAGAAGTGTACAACTCGCAAGGTGCATTTCAGAAAGAAATCTCAAAACACCCGGCGTTAAATTCTGTTCTGTGTGCCGCTAATGGCAGGTGGATGCTTTAGATTATAGCGGTGGGAAAATGTGCATCTTAAATCAACGTGAAAAATATGAATCTCCTTTTCTAACTCCCAACATCTCTTAATATGAGCAAATAAAATCCAAACTATCTATCTGGAATCTCTTTTAAATCACTTCTTGAAACTCATTTTTATTGACTGGCTTTTATGTGATGTCGCCTTTTTATTGCTTTTATTCCTTTGTATTCATTTTATTGACATGTTATCTATTGTATCGTCTCATCTTTTATCATCTTTTGTCTTCTCTCAACTATGTATCTTCATGTTTTAACTTATACTGTCTTGTATCCTGCTTTTGTTACCTCTGTTTTAAAGGTTATTACTGTTATTATTATTACACCAGTGAGTTTTCTTCGTAATGTAGATGAAACAGCCTTTTTTAAATCAGCTGCAGAAACCTTAATAACAATCTGCAGGAGGAGCCCTGCGTAAAGCTGCAGCAGCATCTGATGTCTGACGTGCACAGTGTGCACTTTCACAAGGAACCTCCAGTGGGGAAATACACACATTTCCCAATCTCGAAAAGGAGGATGTGTGTGTGTGTGTGTGAGTGTGTGTGTGTGTGTGTGTGTGTGTGTGTGTGTGTGTGTGTGTGTGCAACAGGTTAAATCACCTGAGCCTCAGCGGCGGTGGGAAATTAGGTGAAGGACAAACTGAGGATTGTAATTCATTGCTTGCCCTCACTTCATCCCCGCTTTGAGCCGGCAGAAGAAGTTAAACCAGAAGAAGAAAATAAGAAAAGAGCTGGACCAGCTTTCAGGAGCTTGTTCTAACAGCCCTGGTGTCCTACTTAGAATTCATTGTCAGTACCGCTGGCATCGGGGCTCCGTGTGCAGTCAGCTGCTGCCGATCCGGTGCCGGCGCGTCAAACACACACTGTGCTAGTGATTAGTGGAACAACGGCTGAGCCTGATGATTAAACCCGAGTTAAGATTTTCAAAGGAACGTCTAGAACCAAGAGAGCAGAGAAGCAGTTTTTTAGCTTTATGATTAGACAAGGAGCCGGCGATGTTTGAGACTGTACGCTTCCAAAAAGGTAATTAAACTGCTTCACTGATTAATGTCAAACACAGCCGAGGTGATTTGTGACTGTGATGCTTCTTCTTTTAATGCCACAAACTTTGTTTATGTCGGACAAGCTGCGATGAGCGTATACGAAGAGTGAGGCGAGCTGCACATTGTGATGCAGGTGGGCCTTGTTAAAGAGGCCTGTGTGTTATCTCATGCTGACACTCACACGAGAGTTCACGTTGGTTTAATCGCTCATTTAATGCACATTTAATAGGATCTTTTACTCAAGTGAAATATTAATACCACAATGTATAACATACTACACAGCAGGTAAAACGTTTGTACTCTAAAGTTGCACTAATCAAGATGTTTTTAATCGAAGTGATGATGCAGTTTTAGTTGTTTGGGGACTTTTTAGGAGGCAGTAGTGACAAACACACAGAGAATAATCACGAACATCAGCATCTGTGGAGCATCTGAGAGACTTCACTCATCAGCGTTGTGTTGCAGCCGGCAGCCGGCAGCTTGTAGTGTAGAAGCTGTAAACCCCCACTGTACCTGCGTCACCTGAACCTAACACGTTCTGCACTGCAGCAGCTAATGTTGCTCTGTACGAAATAACCAATAAGCAACATATTAACTCAAGGTGACATTATTCAATAATCTTTAGTAGTTTGTCACCATTCTGATGCTAAATATCATTTATTCTTAATAACTGTCGAATAATATACTTTATATGGTTATTATTACTTTAAAGTAGCCGCTGAGCTAAACGGATGTAAAAGTTACAATATTTCCCTCTGACATGTTGTGTAGAAGTATAAAGTAGCATCAACAGAAGTACAAATACATCAGAAGAATTAAGTACTAACTTTATTTACCTGTTTTGGTTTCTGTTTGAAAGGAGCCAGTTGAGGTGGTTCATCTAGTAAGGATGCCACCTGGGCCACCTCCCTAGGGAGGTGTTCCAGGCACGTCCAGCTGGGAGGAGACCCCGGAGAAGACCCAGGACTCGGTGGAGAGATTATATCTCCTCACTGGGAACGCCTCAAGGATCCCCCAGTCGGAGCTGGAGGATGTGGCCCGGAGAAGGGAAGTCTGGGGTTCCTTACTGGAGCTGCTGCCCCCGCGACCCGATCCCAGATAAGAGGTCAACGATGGATGGATGGACGGATGGATGATGGATTCTGTTTGTATTTCGAGGGTCTGTGGTCTGTAAGAAGATGTGTCATACAGATTGTGAAGCCCTGAGAGGAAACTTTGTGATTTTGTGGCGTATCAATAAAGTTGTCTGGACTTGTATTCTTTATTAACTGCATCCTGCATGTGTGCAGCGCTGTGTTTCAGTATATGATGCTGGGGTTGATGAATAGATGCAATAAGAGAATAAAAGAGCAGCGAGGAGGACTCATGGAGAGACTAAACTCTGAGTCACCTCTGCACCGTCTCCTGTCACAACATCTCCAACGCAAAAAGAAACACATGACATTTACAGAAGAGCTTTTTTGACCAGCATGAACACAAACACACACACACACACACACGCACACACGGTGAGACACAATTAATTACAGTAACATGCCATGGTGCAGAGAGGAGTGACTTTTAAGGTTGACTGTTTCGGTTACATTGCCATGCTGTGCCGTGGACTCTTCACATTCTCAGACCTTTCTGTTAGAGGGCCCCCTTCACAAAAGTGTCAAAAGCTTTCCCAGCCGAGGCGCATTAAAATGAACAAAGTGCTCACCAGCTCCTATTAGCTGAAGAATTTCTTTGAATCCGTGACCCTCTGGGAGGCCTGTCTGAAGAAGAAATAGCTCTCCTAATTAAGTGAAGGGATTGTACGTCGAGTCAAGAGAAGTGAAGCGAGGTGGACATAAACTTTGACTGAAAAATAAGAGATTTTGCTGCGGAAGCACTTTGTTTTATGAAACCCAGGGGTAGAGCAGAAGAGGAAAGTCGTGTCGTGTAACGTCTTATCGTCCACTGGCCCCATCACCAAACGCACAGCGCTGGATTGCACATTTGACAGCCGCGCAGAGGACCATGGGGGATGCTGAGGCGGCCACTGCGGCGCCTGCAGCTGATTAACTCCAATTGAGGACTCATTAACAATCCTGCCGGATCATCACATGCACAGATGTTGATGAAAATCAGTACTGACAAGTCTATAATTATGAGACACTTCTGTATTGGTCTGGATGACCGACTCATTTCAGGATGAGGGCACGCCACGGAGAGAAAAGCACCAGCTCTGCGAGGACAGGAATGACATCTCCAGACTCCAGTTCTCATTGATTGCTTTGTCAACGTGTAATCTCGCGTGGTATTGCAAGGGGAAGGTCGTCCAAGCGGGATGGCCCATGGGAGAATGTGAATAATGCAGATAATGTAAGTGAACTTGATGATGGCGACTGCAGGGAGGCAACCGATCAGGCTTTTTTATTTTTTCTCGTGGCCCTGCTCCAGTGCCCTTGTCGCCGTCGTCTCTTTTCCCTCTGTGCTTCAGCGTGTCCCACTTTCACAATGGGCAAGCTTTACCACTTTGCAGACGAGGAGAGCACACTCTCACAGAGATGAAGGCTATTTATTCCCCCCCCCCTCCTTCAGCGTGGCAGATTGAGAGCTTGATATACAGGTTATCACTGGTGTATGTAGGTTTCCTCCGCTGAGGATCACACTCGCAGCCACAAACTGTACTGTAGCCCAGTTCTATCTGTAGCTCTGCCTAGTGTCTTCATTCTTCATTCTGGTGTGTGTGTGTGTGTGTGTGTGTGTGTGTGTGTGTGTGTGTGTGTGTGTGTGTGTGTGTGTGCTGGAACGACAGAAGAGAAACATGGCAGATAATAAAACATTGAGTCAGGATTAGAGGCAGCATCAGGAGCGTTCTGAGTGCTTGTTAAGTGGAGAGGAGATATTGTTCATTTGGAGCTCCATGATGAACAGATGTCCACACGTAGCTCTCCTGGCAGGAGCTGCTGGAGTCGACAGATGCCCTGGACCTTGTTCCACCTTGGACATCGTGATCAACACCACCTGTGTGAATCTCACTGCTAATTGAACATCTACAGCCCACTAATAGCCTCCGCTGCTGCTGTTAACCTCCTGTAGTCTCCTGATGTCGAGCAGCAGACTCCTCTAACTGTGGAACACCTCCAGGAGAAGCTGCCGCTCACGTTTTAGCAATCTGACGTCCACAATTTAAAGAGCGTTTAACTACGTAGCTCAGCACTGTGGAGCAGAGACTTTTGCTTTGGGTTTGGTGGATACACATGAGGGCTCAAAGAGGGAACTAATGTTTCTACTGCTATTATTTCGGGCTTTTGTCAATTTTTGTTTTCCTCTTGCCACTGTGAAAACACGTCATTTACCATTAGCTGCATTTCCATCCACCTCTTATTATTCAATTATTAAAAAGTGGAAACGCCGGAAACATTTTCCCCATTAAAGAGCTTTATAGTGTGGAATTTTTCTTTATATGAATCAAGGATAAAGGGCAGCCCGCTCTCATTCACAGGGCGTCAAACTCCGACGATTTGTCACGCCCCTCAGCGTCTGATACCGACGAACAAAGCACCCTTTAGCGTCTGAATAGGACGCACCAGGCTCTCAAGTAACTCCAGTATAAACCCAGCTGCAGCCATGTTAGACGCTCAAAGGAGGAAGTCAGGTGTAATACTAAAAAGTCCACAGTAAGACAATCTTTTGCTAACCCTAACCAGGTAGTTTTGTTGCCTAAACATAAACAAAAGTATTTTAGAATTCACAACAATAACCACGTTTACTGTGACCGTAGAGGAGAGTCATAGTTGGACATGTAGCACTTCCCAGAGCGTTACAAAATGACGCCGAGGGGTCCTGACCGTATTATTTCTGATTTGTGGAACATATACATAAAATTAACCAGACTTTAAAAGCTCTGGATTTGTCTCCATCATTGTGGCCTGTGTCTGATCTAGTAAAATATAAATGTGATGTATGTGTTTGTGTGAACAGTATTGATAACATCTGTGCTGCGACGCCGCTCACCCACATTAACAAGATCTTTTTCAATGACAGCATTAGTAAACATATAGTGTGCAGAGTTTCTGCATTTGTTATACTTTCCCTCTCTTCAGGAGTGTGCTGCTTGTTATTTTTGTTCTGGAACACGACTTAATAAGCAGCGATTGTTGGACATCCTGTTCAGCTGCAAAAAGCATCTTTTTTATGTAGAGCTTTATTTGCCTTGTTAAACAATGTTTTGAATTCAAACCTGAGCCTCCTCCTACAGAATGCACCTGCTAACATAAGACATTTTGAACATACGAGGATTCCTTAAGCTTCCTACTGCCATCATCAGTCTGACGAAGCAAAAGACGCTTCAATTAGTGACTTTCTCTCACGGTTAGTGAGAAATATGCCAAGAAGTCGATGTGATATACGGTCATTCAGGGGGTGTTTCAGGGGTGTTTCAGGGGGTGTTTCAGGGGGTGTTTCAGGGGATGTTTCAGGTGTTTCAGGTGGTGTTTCAGGGGGTGTTTCAGGGGGTGATTTTATGGAGGAACCCACGCGGTTTGACAGAAGTGGTACCTTGGGGTGATCTTGTACTTCTGCCCCGATCGGCTCGTAGGTGGCAGGGCAGAAACATGAACGTCGTCGTTGGAGGTTGTGCAGCATATTACATTAATAAACCACCGCCATGCATCATTCTCTGGCCCTCTGGCCTGGCCCGCTGCCCAGAACAAAGAGATTGAAAGTCATTTGAATCAGGGGGTGCAGAGCAGAACTTACATGAAATGAAAGCTACCGACTGCACCGCCGGTGAATACCAATCAGCCAGAGAAGGCCATCAGAGCGATTGGTTAGAAGAGATGGCAGACACAGAAAAAATACAACACATTGTCCAAATTCGTCCTCCAAGTTATAATTTACAAAATACCTCGACGTCTGGATGACATGTTGACCTCTGATGTCCAGAAAACTCCAAAGTTATTTTTGTTAAAGTAAAATGTTTTCCTTTTCCAGTGTTGGAGTATGCTGATGTGATTTATGCATCTTGAGAACTGGATGTAGTCCATCACGCTGCATTGCTGTTTGTTCCTCACACATCGTAATTTATATGAATTGGTTCAACGGACTTCAGTGTATTTAGGAAGAAAACCCCATGTGTTCATTTTTATTGCAAATGTTTAAGTGCGTAAATTTCCACAGTAGTTTACTGACATATTACTGCAGGAGCTACAACACAAGATCATCAGAGAATATTCTCCTCATGGTCCCGACCACCCGAGCAGGAGAGAGTAAATAACACTTTTTCTTTCACGCACCACAAGCTTAGAATGAGCTGAAGGCAAACTCAACGTGTTACTCCTGCTGACATGTTTACAAACACTTTAAAATCACTTTTTACAGAACTAGCTGCTGTTAACCACTGACATTTATTTCCACCTCTGATTCCTGTGTGTTTGGCGTCTGTTGGTATCCATCCCCATGTCTAGTTGTTTGTGAAGCTTTGTTACTTGCTGCCCATCTGAAGCAGGAGTCCCTGACAGAAGAGATATTGCCTCACCTTTGTGGTTCAATAACGGAAAAATACTTATTTGTGTGTAAGTCTAAAGGTTGAATCCTGCTTTGTTTACACCCATGATAGAAGTCTTCTTCTTCACTGCTGTGCGTTATTGCATTTTTTGGCGCGTTTTCACCACCTGCAGCAACTACTCCCGCACCTACTCCTGCACCTGCACCTGCACCTGCACCTGCATCACCTGCAGCACCTACTCCTGCACCTACACCTGCACCTACTCCTGCACATACTCCTGCACCTACTCCTGCACCTGCACATGCACCTGCATCACCTACTCCTGCACCTGCACCTGCACCTGCACCTGCAGCACCTGCAGCACCTACTCCTGCACCTACTCCTGCACCTGCATCACCTACTCCTGCACCTGCACCTGCACCTGCACCTGCAGCACCTGCAGCACCTACTCCTGCACCTACTCCTGCACCTGCACCTGCACCTGCAGCACCTACTCCTGCACCTGTAGCACCTACTCCTGCACCTACTCCTGCACTTGCACTTGCACCTGCACCTGCACCTGCAGCACCTACTCCTGCACCTGTAGCACCTACTCCTGCACCTACTCCTGCACCTACTCCTGCACTTGCACTTGCACCTGCACCTTCCTGTGTATCGTCAAACATATCTTTGTTGGCTCCTCTTGAACTTATGGGCAGGTACATAAATGTATCCAATCAATTACAAGAAGACACTCAGGTGTACCATCCTGTCTGCTCTGATGCAGCTGTGAGGCTTTAGACAGGTGTGTGTGTGTGTGTGTGTGTGTGTGTGTGTGTGTGTGTGTGTGTGTGTGCGTGTGTGTTTGTGTGAGAGAGTTTACCACAGGTGGATCCAATCAAGGTGGAGAAACATCTGAGTGCCAATTCAAGTCATTTAAATGGGTTTAAAAAGTCTGCCTACTTTCTGCAGGCTGTATTTATGTATATCACCTATTTAATTGTACTTTTATTTTTACAATATCTTGTCGCAGGGCTGAGTGCTATACCACGCTGCTGGCACACGGACACTTGTGGTTAAATAGTGCTGCTAAAACAAAATCCCTATTCTTGTATCCGTAAAGTTGGTTAAGTGCACTTCTCAGAGTTTTTTAAAGTCTTGCCTCTCTCCTCGTTGACTTCCACACTAGAGCAGCGGTGAAGAAGAAGTGCACTGATGCTGTGTGTTTAGTCCACGAGTCACACTGAATAGTAAAAGTAACTTCGGAGGAACTAATTGCTCCGCGAGGTCCACGGAATAATGATGCTCCAACACAGACTGCCTGTAATAGGCTCTTTGACATTTAAAACAAACACTAATTACTTAAAGTGGATCTGCCGCGTGTAGGAAGTGATGAATGTTTACGGTCTTTTATTTAACAAATCGCTTGATTATTTTCTGTGATTTATTTGCATTTCCACCACTTCAGTCGTCGGCACAGCATTTTCCATTTAGAGTCTGCGAGTCCTTCAAAGCAGCAGCCACATGTTTAATTTAGCAGAAACCTCAAAGGAGCAGTTTAGAGAGAAGAGAAAGGTGTTTGTTCACACATGCTGAGACTGAAAGTGCAGTTAGTCAAAGTAAATCACAGTGTCAGGAAACACTGACGACCTAATTCAAATAAAGAAGAGGCAAATTAAGCTAATGAAATTTCAATAACTCAACTGCTGCAGGTTTAGTTGCTTTTTCGATAATTCTCCGACCCTGTTGAAATAACATGAGCCCCATTAAAACAAAAACTCTAATTATCAACTACTAATCAAATTACCTTTCGGAATAGCTATTCATCATCACCGAGTTAATTAGAAAACGTTACAGCCGCTTTCCTTTTGCACCGAGCAGTCGCTGAACTATTCATTCTGGAATGAGATAAATAAACTCAAAAAGGATCTCATCTTCCACAGACGCTGGAGATACATTTGCACCAAACAAGAAGTCTGCATCCACACACACACACACACACACACACACACACACACACACACACACACACACACACACACACACACACACACACACACACACACACACACACACAGAGAAAACCTTCTTTAGACTTGTGGCTCCAGAAGATTCATGTCTCGACACAGAGCCACACAAACATGTTTCAGAACGGCTGAATGGTCAGATATTTGTGTTCTGCTCCCTTCTGTTGTTTGCGTCTCTGTTCTTTGGTTTCACAATATGCTCCTGCTCTGATGTTTCTCCGGCCGCCTGCTGTGCATCCTGCTCTGATTTGGTATCACTGTGAGAGGATCCCAAAATAATAAGAGGTTTTATTTATTTATTTATTCTTCCATAGTGTTGCTTTGTTTCCCAAACGTACAGACGTATTAGAGCTAATTGAATACGACCCGCTGACAGCTGTCTGAAATAATGAAGCCTCTTTTCCTCACATTTTCTCCCTCAGGATGGCATCTCGCTCCTGCACTTCGGTCCACATCAAAGTGCCTTATCAGTGTGCAATCTGGGGCTGAAGGAATTATTGATCACACTGAGAGCCTGGGACTCCATGTTTACTGCTTCTACACTGAGGGAGAGATGGTATTATGGAGCCAAAAGCCATGCTTTCAGAGTCAGGAGACATGCGGACACACTGTGGGATTATTTTATATAACTCTGTCTAAACATCGGGGTGCGTGAGAGGGACTCCTCATCTAACCAAACATCTGTGAGGAGTAATATAATCTATTTATGTTAAGTTGCTTTCCAATATGTTTGGTTGTTTGAGTAAAGTATTACTATTATTACTATACTATTATTATTATCTAAAGTATTCCAAACTATGTTCATCATTTGCTTTGAAATTGGTATATCTCAGTATATCTCAGTATATCTCAATATATCTCAGTATATCTCAGTATATCTCAGTATATCTCAGTATATCTCAGTATATCTCAGTATATCTCAATATATCTCAGTATATCTCAGTATATCTCAGTATATCTCAGTATATCTCAATATATCTCAGTATATCTCAGTATATCTCAGTATATCTCAGTATATCTCAGTATATCTCAGTATATCTCAGTATATCTCAGTATATCTCAGTATATCTCAGTATATCTCAGTATATCTCAGTATATCTCAGTATATCTCAGTATATCTCAGTATATCTCAGTATATCTCAGTATATCTCAGTATATCTCAGTATATCTCAGTATATCTCAATATATCTCAGTATATCTCAATATATCTCAGTATATCTCAGTATATCTCAGTATATCTCAGTGTATCTCAATATATCTCAGTATATCTCAGTATATCTCAGTATATCTCAGTATATCTCAATATATCTCAGTATATCTCAGTATATCTCAGTATATCTCAGTATATCTCAGTATATCTCAGTATATCTCAGTATATCTCAGTATATCTCAGTATATCTCAGTATATCTCAGTATATCTCAGTATATCTCAATATATCTCAGTATATCTCAGTATATCTCAGTATATCTCAGTATATCTCAGTATATCTCAGTATATCTCAGTATATCTCAGTATATCTCAGTATATCTCAGTATATCTCAATATATCTCAGTATATCTCAGTATATCTCAGTATATCTCAATATATCTCAGTGTATCTCAGTATATCTCAATATATCTCAGTATATCTCAGTATATCTCAGTATATCTCAGTATATCTCAATATATCTCAGTATATCTCAGTATATCTCAAGTATATCTCAGTATATCTCAGTATATCTCAGTATATCTCAATATATATCTCAGTATATCTCAGTATATCTCAATATATCTCAGTATATCTCAGTATATCTCAATATATATCTCAGTATATCTCAGTATATCTCAGTATATCTCAGTATATCTCAATATATATCTCAGTGTATCTCAGTATATCTCAATATATCTCAGTATATCTCAGTATATCTCAGTATATCTCAGTATATCTCAGTATATCTCAATATATCTCAGTATATCTCAGTATATCTCAGTATATCTCAATATATCTCAGTAGTATCTCAGTATATCTCAGTATATCTCAGTATATCTCAGTATATCTCAGTATATCTCAGTATATCTCAGTATATCTCAGTATATCTCAGTATATCTCAATATATCTCAGTATATCTCAGTATATCTCAATATATCTCAGTGTATCTCAGTATATCTCAGTATATCTCAATATATCTCAGTGTATCTCAGTATATCTCAATATATCTCAGTATATCTCAGTATATCTCAATATATCTCAGTATATCTCAGTATATCTCAATATATCTCAGTATATCTCAGTATATCTCAGTATATCTCAATATATATCTCAGTATATCTCAGTATATCTCAATATATCTCAGTATATCTCAATATATCTCAATATATATCTCAGTATATCTCAGTATATCTCAATATATCTCAGTATATCTCAGTATATCTCAATATATATCTCAGTATATCTCAGTATATCTCAATATATCTCAGTATATCTCAGTATATCTCAATATATATCTCTGTATATCTCAGTATATCTCAGTATATCTCAGTATGTCTCAGTACATCTCAGAAACTTGTTTTTACTGTTCCTTGTCCCCAGAGGACGATTTAGAGGCCCTTCTCCGATGGGCCCGGTACAGTCACCTGTTGCACCCTAACAGTGCTGTCGGTTGGTCGGTCCAACACATTGACTGAAATATCTCAAACAGTATTGAGTGGATTGTCATGACATTTTGTACAGACCTTCATGTTGACTAGAGGATGAATCAAACTAATTTTGGTGATCCCCTGACTTTTCCTCTAGCGCCACCATGAGGTGGACATTTGTGATTTTGAGTGAAGTATGTACTATATACTATTAAATGGATTGAAATTACATTTGGAACAGACATTCATGTTCCCCTCCGGATGAATTCTAATAAATTTGGTGGCTTAATCATCTATAATTTCTCCAGTACTTACACATGTTAGCATGTTGACACACAAAACTAAATATCCCAAGATATTGCGGTAACGAGAATGGGATGGTCGTGGGGTCACAGTGACCTTTGACCTTTGACCACCAAAATCGAATCAGTTCATTCTTGAGTCCAAGGAGGAGGCTTAAAAAGTGAACATGCCACTCCAGCCCTGGGGTTGGTAATCTGTTCGTACTCTGAGGTTCACCAGTATATTTTTAATGAGGCTGACAGATGCTTCCATGTGTGCTGGATTATTGCGGCCGAGTGTCAATTGTTTATGGTTGGAGAACGCCAGAAGAGGCCCTTTATATCTTACACAGTAATGAAAATTTAAATCGGCAGATGATTAGCCATACTGCTGGCTGACAGGGTATTATAATGGCATTCAGGTTATAATGAGGTTATGTTAATGTACTGCAGGACAGCAGTGAAATACTTGTGCTATATGATGAGTGATTGATTTCCTAATATACTGTAAATATTCCTGTAGGGTTTAAATATTTTGTTGTATTAAATTTATTTTTAATCTCCTAAAAAGGAGATATTTTCTCCCGGATTACGTTTGTTTTTGATGTATCACAAATTTCGAATCAAAGTCTGCGCATGGAGGACGAGCGGTCAATTTACAACGTTAACCGTGTATTTAAGAAAATACATTTGCACTAGAAACGTAATTGAGAATGCAGAGTAGTTGTATTGGAACTTTCAAATCACTGAAGTTTATTTTCAATAGTGTATTTGTATGACAGCACACTTCTGGTCAAGATGCCAGAAATCAAATTGTACAAATGCTCCAGAATTATCATATTTCAAGGGAAAACTATCTTACATTCAAGTCTGTCTAGAGACCAGTGTTAAATATGCAGGCTGCAGCGCAAACTATGCAAATGTAGCATAAACCAATCCTAATTTGAGAATAACCATAAACAAGATGCTTTTACACAACGAGTGTCAACAACAACTCTCTTGAGATTTCAGCATCAAATCAGTTCAAGACCATTTCACTATTGTGGATGTAAAGTGTGTGACTATGACATGCCAAGAGTATTGATTGTACATCAACCAAAGGCAAAATATATATTCTCTGTGTGAGAGCTGATGTAGTTTAAACCCCTGATATGTCAGTTGGGTAATAAGCAGGATTGTAAACAGAGAGGGTTGTGGGTAAAATGCTGTCAGCATCTGTAAATAATCTTTTCTACAAAAAAAGATATTTCTCTGCAACCAAGAAACATTTAAGTTCTTGTGTGATACGACAAGTTTTTATCTGTTCATATATTCATAAATATTCATTTGTGTCTCAGCATCTCATTATCTTCGCCAAGGAGGTTATGTTTGTTGGTTTGTTGGTCTGTTTGTCAGGATTATGGAAAAACTACGCGTCCGATTTTCAGGAAACTACGTGGAAAGATGGACCAATAAAGAATCTGCACAATGTTGGAGTGGATGGGAATCATCACCTTTTAAATCTTTATGTATTTCATTAAGAAATTATTTATTAAACTATTTGTTTATTGATTTGTCAGTAATAAAGACCAGAAAATCCACATTTTTATTTTTTTTCTATTTTTGCACTATTTTATCATTTTGTATAAATGTATATTCTTTTGACCTTTCACCATCAGGATTTAATAGAAGTATAAAAACACATATACAAGCCGTCTAACCCAAGGTCTCACTCCACCTAGCTGTTTCAATGCTAACTAATGCTTTCTTTCACTTTCCGTGGACAGTACGTGCATTTGCATTTTAAGAAGTGCTTATTCCTTAAAAGATTCATGAGTTCAGGCTGACTATTCAAACAGAATTCAGGAGGCTCTCTCAGTGTTATAGTCTCAGACAGTTTGCCTACATACAGCGCCTTTTAATAAGGGATGAGACCCAAAGAGGGGATTCCGATTTGGGAGCTTTGTGTCGTGATAAAGAAAGAGTGTCTTTACAATTGAACCAGAAAATGTCATACGCCACCTTGAGCTTTTATTTCCCACTATTGTGTAGAGGTGTATTATTTATAGGTATTCAGGGCAAGAGAGAAGAAATACAACCCCATTCATTACCTGTAAAACTTGACAAATGTCCCTGCCACACAGCAGAAATAACTCGCAGACTATGAACAGTGTCAGAATGAACAGCACACTATATCTCACATGGGGCGTTTGCAAAGCACTGTATCTTATTTTATTGATTTACAATACGGAAAATCATTGGACAATCATCCTGACTTTCAACCATGGCTCGTGCAGTCAATAGGACAAACCTCTCATCAATCCAGAGGTTCAGATAGATGAGAGAATATGTCCTCATGTTCTCATCGTAACTCACTTTGCTTTTCCCACAGATTATTTTCCTCCACTCAGAAGAAAAGACGAAGAAAAAGCAGAGTGGCACTCTCTGAGGCACATGTCTGCAAACATGGCAGTGAACTTTAAAAGTAATTTATTCAGCAGACAGGAGCTGAAAAAGATTGATGTTCATATTTCATCCATCAATGGTTTTTATAATTCACTAGCCTGGTGGACGGGTGCTAGTCAGCGCTTGTCAAGAAAGCTATGGCAAGTACATTCTCAACTCAGCTGGCTTATTGTATCAAATCTCACCGGCATGTCTTGTGGTTCGTGATGATCACAGCAGACGTTGGTGTCTGGGGACAGCTGAGTGTGAAGTCAACGCTTCCACAGTCTGATACTCCAACTCTACCAATCTGCTGCCATGATGTCACCAGTGATCAGTCAGAAGTCTAATTGAATACATAAGTAAATAACACATTGTGTTTAAACTGTCCAACTTCCTCCCAACACTTCACATTTTTGCAGACAAATGTCAGCGTCCAGGTCTGAAAAGTGAAGCCAATGCAGAAGTGTCTTAAACTTTTTTTAAAGTCTGGTTGTATAGAAGTCTATGAGAAAATGTGTCTACTTCTCTCTTCATTTATTACTTCAGTAACAGTTTCCTGATGAGTTTATGTCTCAATCTGTAGTTTCAAGTCTTCTTCAACACAACATGATGTTCATTTAGTAACTTATGGAAACATTTAGAGTAGAAGAGATGATAAAGCAGCATCTCTTTAGGGCGGGGCTACCTGTGATTGACAAGCTGCTGGCACAGTGTTGTATATAATGTATTTTTGTATGTATTTATGTATTTCCTCCTGTACGCAGTCTGCGCTGGGTATTTGTGTTTTCTTCTGTACTGATGTTGATGTAAAGCACATGACTCATACAAATTAACTTTTATTTGCTTACTTACAAATATGAACAAAGTGAATGCACCACAAAACTCCTGACAGGCCAGTGGCTTGTCGGCTACGGATGTCTGCAAAGGACATTCTGCTTCGATCCTTCGAAATGTGGGCAAGCAAAACAAGACAGGAACTCAGGAACGACAGCATCTCTGCATACAGCTCTTAGCTAATTGAGGTCAAAGATGCAACTCGGACGTATCGACCTTCCAGCTCAGTCAACCGATCTGACACTAATACAGGATCTCTGTTAAAGTCATTATTTCTCTTTTTTCTTAGGTTTCAGTGGTTGAAATGGTGCACTCTTGTCTTGCACTGTGCATTTTCATGAACTCTGAAGTGTTGGTCGGTTCATCACTTTGGTGCAGACTGAAATATCTCAAGTATTGGTTCGGTTGCACCACCAGCCACTGAAATGTACCAGTTGTATAGTGCAATACAGTATCTCAACTTCTACTAAAACCAGCCTGTAATTGATATTTTTATAATAACAATGTGAGACGTGTCACTTATAGTGTTGACGCGATGGATAATTTGCAGCTGAATCTGCAGCTTTATTGTGAGTTTCAGGTCATTGTTTAGCTGTCTGACCCACAACTTTACTCAAACCGCTCTAATAGCATCTTTTGTTTTGCTGTGTTCAGTGAAAAAGCTCCAAACACTCACTGTCCTACCTGTTCAGCAGCAGACAGACGCAGTCAGAGACGAGCTGGAGAACATGGTGGAGCATTTAGCTGCTGGAGAGACAGAGACGTCCCTCAGGAGGCTGAAAGAGAGAGAATATTTAACTTGTATTCATCGGGCTCACAAACACAACTCCAAATGAAGGATTATCTCACATTAGACAAACAAAACCATTCTTAGCCCGTTTAAAACGAGCGTTTCTCAATATAACCAACAAGGGAAAAGAGAAATATTATAAGAAAACTGAAAGATGTTGTGTGGAAAAAAAGAGCTAAATTAAGAAAACATAAAACTTGATTATTCAACAATCCATATAAATGATTGAATTCACTCTCATTACTTATTTACTTCACTATTTATGCATTCAATTATACGTTTGAGTAATCAGCCGCCTGTTTGTGGCCCCGCCGGGACTCCAGAGACCAACAGCGACCGCTCATCCCTGTTGTCTCTCGCAGGTGAAGCTTCATTCTGGCCAAGATATTGCTCGAGTCAGAAATCTCTCATTTCAGGTGAATTATAAAGCAATTAAGATTTAGAAAATATCTAATTGGTTGTTTTCCTGCTTTTCAGTTTGTATCAATTGAAATGCTCTTATTGACATTCTGCAGGTCTGTCTTAACCTGTCAGGCATAAATAATTCTTATAAAAAACAATCATCAAAATGCAAGGAAGCTCAGGCCTGTCAGTTAATAATTAATGAGCAATATGCAGTTTGCAAAGAAGAAAATGGAATTACTGATGGAATTGTTTCGCCCCCTCTTAATTTCATAAAGGGCAAAGAAAGCAGACGAGACTCTACGCCGCTGAAACCCGGATGTTGAGCAAAGTGAGAAAACTTTTGCAGGGAAAGTTTGACTTTTCTCACGGCTGGGAGACAGTCGGAGGTCAACCTGGAGCTGTCATTGATTTGGCACCACCGCTGCTGTCTGGATTCTGAGTTTCACATGTTCACCTGCAGCCTGTTTGTAACGACCAGCAGGTTTCCAGCAGCCTGGGGATTCTCACACATGAAGCCGCCTCGATGCAATTCCCCCTGACGTTATATGACTAATTGCTTCCCAAATGTTCTGCAGAGACTCTTGTTTCGATTCATAGCAGGGCGGATACATTCCCTCTGTGTGGTCGGCTCAGACAGTGAACCAGATGACCGCAGCTGACAGCTTATCATGGAACAAGTTCTGTGTTCCTCATTGTTCCCAGTTGTGACAGCGACGGATGTCTCAGTAAGACACGGAAGACAAATGATGACAAATCCCATCCAGAACACTGAATATCCTGCAGACTGCAAGTGTTCTTTGGATTTTATTTTCTCTCTTATAAGATGATGTATAAAGATCAGATTAGTATCTATTGAACAATTGTGGAAGAAATGTCAGTAAAAGTACAAACATGTAAAGAATCTGCAAAATGTACTTCAAGTTTTAAAAGTACACATTTGTAGCAATTAGCACATAGCATTTTACTGTCGTAGTTAAAGGTGGAGTTAGTTTTATCTACGTCATATACAGTTAGATAGTTTAGTTTGTGGTTCCCAACCTAGGGGTCGCACCCCTGCGAAGGGCCACAAAATAAATCTGATAGGGTCGTGGAGGGAAAAACAAAACTAGTATTTATTCTTTGGACTTTTAACTAATCTTTGTATTGTTTTAGTAACATGTTAAAATGTAAAGTTTAGAGGGCACATTTGGTGGAACTGCTAACATCTGACACGTGGCGCCTGAACCTGAGGTCACACACACGGACGACTGGTTTAATATTTAACAAACGTTGTATTTTATAAGCGTTCCATATGTTTTTAATCTGAAAAGTAGCTCGTACCTGCAGCTGTCAGATAAATATAGTACATTATAAAGGGAAGTAGTGGAAAACACGTGCAGTACTTAAAAGTATGTAGTATGTACTTTTAGTGAATTTAGGAAAACTCTCCAGACGCACATGGACAAAGTCAGTAAGAGAAATACCTAAATGTGTAATTAGAGGTTTTCTTTCCGCTGGTGTGAAAGAAGACGTGATATGGAAGCAAAAAAACAAAAACAAAGAAATGGACCAGTGCATGAAAAAGGATGTTTGTGTGTGTCTATGACTAGTGATGTGTCCTTCTGTGTCAATTGGATGGAAAGCTTCAATGCTTCATGAAGCTTCATCTCGCCATCACTATCTATGACACTATGGCGAGTTATTTCAGAGTAAAACAGTTCCTCAAATCTTGTCGTTCATTTAAAAATTGCTATTTGAAAATAGGTTTTGCATAAGAACCTCCATGTTTAAGTTTAAAGTGTAATCTTCCTTAGCGGCTGTGACGAGGAGGCCGTGGAGGATGAAGGCGTGATGGGCTGCAGTGTGGTTGTGCTCCTTGCGGACGCACAGCCTCTGTAACAATGCACGAGGACCATCATGCATGAGTCCTGTGAAAAGCCCGACAACGACTTCTCAAAGCTTAATTTGCACATTAATTCTTGCTGACAAGCGCGCAGAAAGCTGCCGTGAAGTCACTCTGAGAATTAACCCACAGAATCTCGCGATTGGCCGCTAGCATGTGAGAATATTACAAGTTAATGCAACACCTCGGCGTGTTTGTGTCCCTCTCAGGCGTCCCGAACACTTAAGTGCAAATATTAGGACTGATTTATTTTGTGTGTGAAGGTGGGAACAGGAGGTCAGAGTGTGTGTTTCTGTGATGGATTGCAACACAAATATGACACATTGGATATATTTCCCATCTTTATTTCAAGTTATGGTTTCCATAAAAAACACTTAATTATTATTATTTTATTTTGAGTTCAGCTCTCGTGGTTGTTCTCACGATTGTTGCATCTGAGAAGCGAAGGCAGACAAGTGTGGCGTCGTTATAGCCGTGAAACCTCCTGAACCTTTTGGTCCGTGTCTGACTTTTACGTATTTTTGTTCTCTTTTAACCACGACGTTCACTAACCGTTAACTAATGAGCTCAGCGGCCGATCAGAACGACTAAACATCTTTGTAATCGTGATTTTGACGGCACTAAGGTCGACAGACTTGTGTTTGATGTTTGATTTTAGAGGCTAAACTTTCCAAATCTCTGCGTTAAACACAAATAAATTAAAGTAATTGAGTCTCGTTTTATTGCAATGACAAAGAAATCCCAAACAAATAAAAGTAAAGACGTAAACAAACATAACGGGGTCTTTTCAAGGTCGCCATGACTCCAACACATGCTGGACGCAGTCTTTAACTGAGCTAATTGTCGGGGGGGGGGGAATAATGAACCACTCCCTGCTTATAATCACAATGTTAGACATCCGTATGCAAAGTGACACATAAATTCATGATGAAGACACTTCAGCACATTGTTGCGTGTAAACAGAGGCTGGTGCAGCGGCGTGATTGACAGCGCGTGTTTTTAATTGCTAATTCAGTCTTTGTTTAAACTCTTTGTCTCCCAGCGCGCTCCATGTGCACGTGTTCTGCTCCTTCTGCAGGTACAAGTTCAGGGAATAAGCTCCAAGTGTAACAAATTAACTTATTTATTCTTTTCTTTTTTTATTAACAAAGAATTTAAATTTTTTTAAATGTCAGTCTGTAATAGAATAATTCATAATGTTGTTACTGGATTGAGATTTGATGAGTAACAGTCGCTTGTACTTGTCAACGTCTGTTTTCATGGCTTGAAATGAAAGTCCGACCTGTGACCTGCAGCAGCATAATGTAATTATTGCTTCATAATTAAAGTGTAATGCGGTGTGTTTCCCCTTTTCTTTTTAAACTGGCTCTAATTTATACACCGAGGCACATATTGTGCAAAGAGCCATTGTATTAGCCGTGCTTATTACGCCCACACATAGCTCATTCATAATTAAGCTGCATATCTTAATAGCTCCAGTTGAATTGTCTCACTTTTCTGTGTGGATTTTATGGGAGTGGGGGTGGAGGTTGAGTGTGTCTCCCTTTATGCTTCATTAATATTTGCACAGTTGATGACTTCTAGTAGCTTCAACACGAGTGAAGAATTAAGCAGTTAACAAAAAATGTCCAAGAAAATAAAAGACAAAAGTCTGATGACGTGAACACGTGCACGCCAAACATTTCAGTTTCTAAACAATGAGTTGTCACAAAATCTTCCCTCTGTCGGTGCTATTAAATACATCTATGTGTTTGCTGCCTGCTGCCCTGGGGTGTAAACAAACCTTCCATTGTAATTAGAATATGTTTGCAACCTCCCCGTTTATTTGCCTCTGATTAAAAATGTATCCAGTGCTTGTTTACGCATCTGCCTGCAAAGTCACTCTTAACAGACTCTTCCCCGGCCTGACAGCTCGAGACGCATCGAGGCGTCAGAGGCCCGATACATGAAGACTGTGAATGAAGTTGGGAATGGAGTAATGGTGTAGGAGGAAGGGAACAGCCTCCGGGCCTCGTCTCGACATTCATCTCTCTTCTATCAGTCGGAGGAAGTTGCCCTTCAAAGCTTTCAGGGGGTGAAGCTGAGAAGACATGCCGATAGATAAAGTCGGCAGCTCTATTGCGCCTGTCATCCGACGCCCATCGCTGCGCACTTCCTGGAGCAGCGATAAAGATGGATGAGGTTGCCACGCAAGATCCCAGCCAGCCAAATCGCAAATCAGAGCGACGCTGATGGAGAGCTTGTTGAAGAAGATAGGAGCTGCCTGTCTCACACAGGTGTGTTTACTCCACATGCATCCTGACCTCATTGCTTTGTTTGCAGCAGCTCTTTGATGCAGAGGGTCTTAATGTTGTGCTGGTGAGTTGTTCTCTCCATACGCCACCACTGGTACCAGTAGTCACGAGACAAAGGTTCAGCTGTGCAAAGAAGACAAATCAACACGATCTCGAAACAAGAAATGAGACGGACTTTCTTGTCAAATTTGAGGAGTAATTTCACACAAACCACTCGCCTATTACACCTGTGATTGAGCACAGTTTTGTTTCCCTTCGGGGTTTAGATTTAAATGTGTTTTTGGTCCCTTCAGACAGCCATTGGCTTCCATTAATTTTCCTACAATATGTAACCAAGAAGCAACCTTCAGGTCTGAAAAGTGAAGCCAATGAGGAACTTTCTTAAACCTGCAATCTCTGTAACATCCAGCAGGGGGCGACTCCTCCGTAACATCCAGCAGCAGGAGACTCCTCTGTAACATCCAGCAGGAGGAGACTCCTCTGTAACATCCAGCAGGAGACTCCTCTGTAACATCCAGCAGCAGGAGACTCCTCTGTAACATCCAGCAGGAGACTCCTCTGTAACATCCAGCAGGAGACTCCTCTGTAACATCCAGCAGGAGACTCCTCTGTAACATCCAGCAGGAGGAGACTCCTCTGTAACATCCAGCAGCAGGAGACTCCTCTGTAACATCCAGCAGGAGACTCCTCTGTAACATCCAGCAACAGGAGGAGACTCCTCTGTAACATCCAGCAGGAGACTCCTCTGTAACATCCAGCAGGAGACTCCTCTGTAACATCCAGCAGCAGGAGACTCCTCTGTAACATCCAGCAGGAGACTCCTCTGTAACATCCAGCAGGAGACTCCTCTGTAACATCCAGGAGGAGACTCCTCTGTAACATCCAGCAGGAGGAGACTCCTCTGTAACATCCAGCAGCAGGAGACTCCTCTGTAACATCCAGCAGGAGACTCCTCTGTAACATCCAGCAACAGGAGGAGACTCCTCTGTAACATCCAGCAGGAGGAGACTCCTCTGTAACATCCAGCAGGAGACTCCTCTGTAACATCCAGCAACAGGAGGAGACTCCTCTGTAACATCCAGCAGCAGGAGACTCCTCTGTAACATCCAGCAGCAGGAGACTCCTCTGTAACATCCAGCAGCAGGAGACTCCTTTGTAACATCCAGCAGGAGACTCCTTTGTAACATCCAGCAGCAGGAGACTCCTCTGTAACATCCAGCAGGAGCCTTAACATCCAGCAGCAGGAGACTCCTCTGTAACATCCAGCAGGAGGAGACTCCTCTGTAACATCCAGCAGGAGACTCCTCTGTAACATCCAGCAGCAGGAGACTCCTCTGTAACATCCAGCAGCAGGAGACTCCTCTGTAACATCCAGCAGGAGAATCCTCTGTAACATCCAGCAGCAGGAGACTCCTCTGTAACATCCAGCAGCAGGAGACTCCTCTGTAACATCCAGCAGGAGAATCCTCTGTAACATCCAGCAGGAGACTCCTCTGTAACATCCAGCAGGAGACTCCTCTGTAACATCCAGCAGGAGACTGCTCTGTAACATCCAGCAGGAGGAGACTCTTCTGTAACATCCAGCAGGAGGAGACTCCTCTGTAACATCCAGCAGCAGGAGACTCCTCTGTAACATCCAGCAGCAGGAGACTCCTCTGTAACATCCAGCAGGAGGAGACTCCTCTGTAACATCCAGCAGGAGGAGACTCCTCTGTAACATCCAGCAGGAGACTCCTCTGTAACATCCAGCAGGAGACTCCTCTGTAACATCCAGCAGCAGGAGACTCCTCTGTAACATCCAGCAGAAGGAGACTCCTCTGTAACATCCAGCAACAGGAGGAGACTCCTCTGTAACATCCAGCAGGAGGAGACTCCTCTGTATCATCCAGCAGGAGACTCCTCTGTAACATCCAGGAGGAGGAGACTCCTCTGTAACATCCAGCAGGAGGAGACTCCTCTGTAACATCCAGCAGGAGGAGACTCCTCTGTAACATCCAGCAGGAGACTCCTCTGTAACATCCAGCAGGAGACTCCTCTGTAACATCCAGCAGGAGACTCCTCAGTAACATCCAGCAGCAGGAGGAGACTCCTCTGTAACATCCAGCAGGAGGAGACTCCTCTGTAACATCCAGCAGCAGGAGACTCCTCTGTAACATCCAGCAGCAGGAGACTCCTCTGTAACATCCAGCAGCAGGAGGAGACTCCTCTGTAACATCCAGCAGCAGGAGACTCCTCTGTAACATCCAGCAGCAGGAGACTCCTCTGTAACATCCAGCAGCAGGAGACTCCTCTGTAACATCCAGCAGGAGACTCCTCTGTAACATCCAGCAAGAGGAGACTCCTCTGTAACATCCAGCAGCAGGAGACTCCTCTGTAACATCCAGCAGAAGGAGACTCCTCTGTAACATCCAGCAGCAGGAGACTCCTCTGTAACATCCAGCAGAAGAAGACTCCTCTGTAACATCCAGCAGCAGGAGACTCCTCTGTAACATCCAGCAGGAGGAGACTCCTCTGTAACATCCAGCAGCAGGAGACTCCTCTGTAACATCCAGCAGCAGGAGACTCCTCTGTAACATCCAGCAGGAGACTCCTCTGTAACATCCAGCAGCAGGAGACTCCTCTGTAACATCCAGCAGAAGGAGACTCCTCTGTAACATCCAGCAGGAGGAGACTCCTCTGTAACATCCAGCAGAAGGAGACTCCTCTGGTTGTATAGAAGTCTATGAGAAAATGTTTCTACTTCTCTCTTGATTTCAAGTCTTCTTCAACACATGATGTTCATTTAGTAACTTATGGAAACATTTAGAGTGAAATAGAGGATAAAGCAGCGTCTGCTTCAAGGTGGGGCTACCTGTGATTGACAGCTACCACTTAGTTGTCCAGGTTTTCATCTTAGAACTTTAACCCTTTCACAGTTTGTGTTTTCACTTCATGAGAGTTACTACCACTTCCAAAAAACCAAGATGGCGACGGCCAAAGTGCCAAACTGTAGTCCACAAACCAATGTGTGATGTTCTGGTGATTTCGTCCACTTCCTGTATCCTGTCGATGTCTGTAGCTCACATTGCGGAGACAGAACCTCCAGGTGAAACTGGAAAACCATCACAATGAGCATCACGTCTGTTAATATGTTTTAAAACATTACTTCTTGTTTGTGCTGCAGATCTGAACTTTTAATTGCAATGCTGGGTGCTGATGTTGTAAATTTGACCATAAAAAATAAAATAAAAAACACATTTATCCCGGCAGATGGTTTCATTTTTACTTTCATAGGTTTGAAGATATCTGCCCATGAGACTTCTGGCTCCTCCTCAGTACAATGAAGGCAATTTAATTTGTTTTGCTCATTGAGAAATCACACAAAAAACCTCAACGGGAATGTCTTTCATAAACATAAACTGTTTTATTTATTTGAGTTTTGGATGAATTGACTCTTAAAAACCCGTAATAACTGATTTATTTGGCACTTGGGAGAAAGCCAGTCTTCATTTCACACAGCAAACACACTAACTCTTCCTCTCCGTTCACTTTCCTGGTTAGTCAGTGAGTTGATTAACTGAGATGTACAACTGGCAGTAATTCACCACTTTATCACGCTCCCATCTGTAATATCAACTCTTGTAAAATCCCACACAGTTTATTTTCATGTTGTTTACAAAAACACGATGGGGGTAAATTACTATCAAATTAATTTGAACTCAACGCTCCGACTGATCCCAGGAGAAGTAAAGGTAACCATTGAGGGAGTTGGAAATTGTTCTAATAGAAACCATTAAAACAATATGGCTTATTGCTTTTTATAAAGCAGTTACTAAACGTACCTGGCAAGGTCTCATGAAATAAACAAAAATTTAAATAATTTATTGATATCAACAATGTAGTTCTTCATGCTTAACAATTAAAACGATTATTAACATTTATCTGGATATTGCCATTAAATTAAAGTAGAGTTAGCACTCCTATTGGCTGGTACAAATGTCATGTTGCAGTTATTTTAACCACGTATGTTATACGCTCATTATATGTAGAGAAAAGTGGGAATTATAGGCTACAAAATAAAAACATGCGAGCTAGCTAAAGTTACATCGTTAAGCTACCACGCGTTGTTGTTGATGGAGATGTGCAGCAACGTAAAAAATGTAAATAACATTAGTTCTCCAACGACACTGTACGCTCCCTGCTGCTCAAACACAAATGTCGGACGCTTTCTTTGTTTATTTCGCCGCCATCTTTGTTTTTGTTTTTGTTAATTTCCGCATGTCTCCTTGTTTTTTTATGGCGGGTTGCAACTGCTACCTATAAAGTGCACACCACCACCTACTTTAGCAGAGTATGTAGTGTGATATATTCTCTGTGGTTACTTTATATCACAAGGTAAATATTTGTATCTTCCTTCTCTATCCAGTGCATCTCTTCCAAACACTTATCACAAAAGGTGACGAATTGGCGTAGTGATACGATTGTAATGCGGTCACAGCTGTGAGTTCGAACACGGCTCAGCCGTAATCATCCACAATGACCCGAGCAGCTGTTTCCTTTTAAATGAGGAGCAAAGTTTGCTAATTGCATTTAAATGATTCATCAAAGCTGGGTTTGTAAATAAGGTACTAATGCTCGACATTATTTAATTGTTTTCTCAGCAATACTTTAACAACAGCTGAGAACATCCTGCCTAATAATGAGCAACACTATCGATAAGCTGCTACCTGTCCACACAACATCTGGCCTGACCTTGTGTTGCAGATCCAACTAAATAAGACTGAATGATAATGATGTTTTTAGCGCCCGCATTAATCTCTATGAGCAGGTGCTCACAGGGCAGGCAGGCCTGTGTTTACCTGCGCTGTGTTAGCGGTGCGGTCGTCATCTAACTGCTGTCTCGGGGCAGCGCTGTTTATTCTGCTCACATAATACACTGTGTAAGCTGCACTGTGGCACTTTGGAGCAAGCAAAATTATAGACCAATATTTGAGTAGGATAAAAAAAGGTAACAGAGACGCGTCCGTACGTTTTGTCTGCTGTGCAGTTATACATTCATGTGCAGAATCGTTAATTTGCTGTAAGAAAAAGAACTTTGTGCACATGATCTTAGAAAGGGTAGAAAAATAAACTGATGAATTCATTGTCATTTTACATATAAAGGTTTGTAAAGTACATCCAGGTCATGATATTAAAGGTATAATATGTAACAAATCCGCATTAAAATGTTATAGATTTAGTGAGAAATGTGTGTAATGTGTAATGTTCCTGAAGGTAACGTTTCCTCTCTCTCCTGTCATGGTGTCATCAGTCCTGTGTTGTATATGTAGTGAGACAGAGACATGTGTAATGTCCCTGAAGGTAACGTTTCCTCTCTCCTGTCATGGTGTCATCAGTCCTGTGTTGTATATGTAGTGAGACAGAGACATGTGTAATGTCCCTGAAGGTAACGTTTCCTCTCTCCTGTCATGGTGTCATCAGTCCTGTGTTGTATATGTAGTGAGACAGAGACATGTGTAATGTTCCTGAAGGTAACGTTTCCTCTCTCTCCTGTCATGGTGTCATCAGTCCTGTGTTGTATATGTAGTGAGACAGAGACATGTGTAATGTTCCTGAAGGTAACGTTTCCTCTCTCCTGTCATGGTGTCATCAGTCCTGTGTTGTATATGTAGTGAGACAGAGAAATGTGTAATGTCCCTGAAGGTAACGTTTCCTCTCTCCTGTCATGGTGTCATCAGTCCTGTGTTGTATATGTAGTGAGACAGAGACATGTGTAATGTCCCTGAAGGTAACGTTTCCTCTCTCTCCTGTCATGGTGTCATCAGTCCTGTGTTGTATATGTAGTGAGACAGAGAAATGTGTAATGTCCCTGAAGGTAACGTTTCCTCTCTCTCTCCTGTCATGGTGTCATCAGTCCTGTGTTGTATATGTAGTGAGACAGAGACATGTGTAATG